>NW_027361776.1:15317500-15467500 GCF_039654945.1 Dendrobates tinctorius
CAGACATTCATATCTCCACCGGTGAGTAGACTTTGCGAGAGTGCCGTTTTGCTGTTTCTCTCTGTTTGCTAAGTGAAGTTTATTGCTTTCATGTAGGCCATTTTTCCAAAGCTGTGGGCTGAGATCACATCCGTGCCCGAAAATCTTTTGATTGCAGCTAAGTATATTTTTCTCTAAAATATTCTAGATGTACACATGAGGGAGATACATATCAATCACCAGCAATAGAACTAGACCTCTAGAGTTTATTTTCACTGAAATGCTGGAAAATTTCAGCGAAAAATATGCTTGGCTATAATAATGAAGACAGGATCTAATTCATGTCTCCCGCAGTTTGGGCAGCATGAGACAGATGACAGCTTCCCTTAACATGTCTGTATTGTGGGGAATTGTATTTTGTCTTGTTAAAAAACATTGTTCTCCTTCTCAAAAACAATTGCACAAAAAAAGTAAAAACTGAGTAGATTCTCTTGTAACAAGCAGCACAGATTCTCTCGCTTAAAACATCGGATTGCGCTGTGACCAATGTCATTCCGCAATTTTTTTTTTCTCAGATGAAGTCGGACTGAAAAAAAAATTCCAGCATGCTGCGATTGTACTCATATCTCACACGAGACTCGCCAATGCAAGTCAATGGGTGTGATAAAAAAAATTTCATGGCACTCAGACAATGTGAGTACCGTTCGAGTTTTACACACCCATGTCCTTGAAACCCAACATTTCTTCATAAAGATTGATGAAAAAAGCAGGACAGATGCCAGGTATGCCAAATCACTGATCAGTTACACTGAGTCTGGCACTACTCCTGCTGCTCATGTCAGCTGTCATTCTTCTACCCCTATCAATTGAATTTCTTTATTATTTGTGGAGTGACTGCTACATTAATCATCTCAAGTGCTGCAGTTTTACAATGCAATCTGTTTGGAATATTTGCCCAATTCTTTAGGGCTTTCTATTCCTATCTGTAGTGCAGAAATATGCACTCTAAAATGGCAGCTACTTTTACTCCCTCAGCTTTCTTAGTGGCTCTAAATATGCCTTCTGCAAGGCATTATGGGGAAGACCGTACACCCACGTCTAAGATCATGTGAAACTTCTGTGCCTGATGCAGTCTTCTGCAATGTTTAAAATGGATCTAGACATTTTTTTGCTGATTCATTACGAATGAAATCGCAAACTGTTCAAATTAGCTGGAATCTACAAATATAATTGAATTTGGCATCAATTCATTTTTCATCTAACTGATTCATTCATCTGTACTATGTGGGTAAAGAGTATAAATAATTAAATAAGAGCAATATTCAAAGTATACAATATCTGACAATGTCAAAAGTAACTTTCTCTAATCTGACAACATGACAAAAAACTCCCATAGATATATCAAATTAGAAAGATTGGAGTCATGGAATCTGTTTTCAGAATATGTACAAACATCGTTTATGTTTACATAGACATTAGATATAGACAAAAATAAAATCATTAGATTCACGTAGATGCATTATTATTATATAGGTAGAGTGGGTATGAAGGACACAGGTAAAAATGGTCTGGAAGACAACACAGACCCGAGGCTTGGCAGTCTGGTGTCAACACTGTGACTGATATGGGTGAGGATCAATCCTGAGTCAGCCATTACACTGCTTGCCTCTTAAAAGCTTATGCACACTTTACATTATGGCTTATTTCCTTATGAACTTGAACCTACCGGTCGTATACTTTGCAGTCTAATGTTGTCTTCCAGACCTTTTTTACCTGTGTCCTTCATACCAATTTTACTTATATAATACTAATGTGTTGTGAACTCATTTTCTGCTCCACCAGTTGAGAGTTCTCCTTCTGTTCTCCCTCTGGTGGTGACAGGAGGTAGTGAGGTTGGTTTAATTGGTAGTGATCTGCCACCTGATGAGGAGGATAACGATTGGATCTCTGGAGTATCAGACTGGATATAAGACAGCCGACGCCCTATCCTGGTGCTGGTGATTCAGTCTGCTTCTCAGGTCTTGGACTTCAGCTCTGTTCCAATCTTCTCAAGTTAAGTTTGTTTTTGCTATTGTTCATACTTGCTCATATTGGTCAATTCAGTTTTTTGTGGTCAGCCAGCCCCTGCTGGGGTTGTGCTGAATTTCCACTCCTATTTATCTGTATTTGCCATTTGATCCCTTATTAGATTGGCCTCTTTTTGCTCTGTCTCAGAATATTTCAGAGTGCTGATACAGTGGGAGAAGTCTAGTGACTTCAGGGTTAATTTTGCTATCAGAAGTGTTGGACTTTATTTTGGTAGTGTTTTTGGCATATCGCAGACAGTATCTTTCCTTTCCTGTCCTTTCTAGTTAGTCGAGCCCCATTGTTTGCTCAGCCTATTTTTCTGCCTTTGTTTGTGTTTTCATCTTGTTTCACCGTCAATACATGTGGGGGGCTGTCTTTCCTTTGGGGTCTGCTCTGGGGCAGTTAGTTTTCCTCTTTTCCTGATTTAGGCTTATGTAGCTCTCCGGTTGTGACGAGGCGTCTTGGATCATCGTAGGTACGCTCCACGACTGCTGCTAGTTGTGTGGTAAGATCAGGGATCTGCAATCTGCATAGTTACCAACCTCTCTGGTTTTCTGAAACTTGGCTTGTGTTGTTTTTTCCTCCTCGGTGACCCATTCATAACACTAATGCATCTATGTGAATCTAATGATTTTATTGTTGTCTGTTATGATTGAGTCACCGTAGGAGGCAAAAACAGAAATGCTAGCTAAGTCCAGAAAACCAGATAAGTTGGCAGCTATCGGATTGCAGACCCCTGAACTTATCAACACAACTAGCAGTAGCCTTGGGGGGTTCCTACGATGCCCTAGACCCCTCGATCACAGCCGGAGAACTAAATAGGCCTAAAGAAAGAAAGGGGAAATCTAAACTGCCCCAGAGCAGACCCCAAAGCAATAGGCAGCCCCCAACATATAATGACGGTGAAGCAAGATGAAAACACTAACACAGACAGAAAGATAGACTGAGCAAAGACGGGGCCCAAGCTAACTAGATAGGAAAGGACAGGAAGGCTGCTGTCTGCAATCCGTGAAAAACCCTATGAAAATAAGAGCCAACAGACTGACAGTGAAAAAGGCCCTGAAGATGCTAGGCTTCAAAAAAGCTATGTCAGTACTCAGGAATATTCTGAAGACAGAGCAACAGGCAAAAGGAGATTCAGCTCACCCCAGCAGGGAATGGCAGAATCCAGAAAAGCAAGGAAAACAAAAACAAAACACAAATGCTAACAGGCAAAGCAGAAAAACTTATCTTTAGAGGAGCAGGAATCAGACTGGTGTCCTAGAAGTCCACAGAGAAATCACCCGCAGGGCAGAAGGGCGTCGGCAGCCTTATATCCAGTCCGTGACTCCACTCAGCCAGTCATACTCATTAGGCTCAGGTGCCTGATAATCAGGCTCATTACCTTCCTTTACCAGAATAGGGAGTTCACCAGACCTCAGTGACGAAGGGGAAAATGAACTCACAACAGTTGTCCATACCTATTGTCTATGTATAAATAAATGATTTTTGTATACACTCTGAAAACAGATTCCATGACTTCAGTCTTTCTAATTTTATATATGTCGGTAAAATTGGTGAAATCTGATACTAACATATACAGTAATAGTTAATTTGCCCCAATGTAATTTTTGAATTAGTGCACAGGAGCTCTCAAGTGCATATAGCTAACTAACTTTCTTTTTATAAAAATAATTGTTAAATCACATATTTTTATTATATCACATATCTTAACATTCAGAGTATTTCCATGATGCATTTTGTCACTAGAGGATTTTTCTCTATTGAAAATACCCTAGAGGGAAGACCTTGTATTAAAGTTCATACTCAAAATCAACTTTTCTATGGAAGGGCAATATGTCTTTTCTAAAGCTATTATTGCTTCTTGATGGCTTAAGGAAAAAAAAAGAAAGAATTATAGTAAAGGAATTCTATGTGCATTTTGGCTGCCAGCACTAACTGGAAAATGTTTTTGTTTTATTCACTCTTTATTGCAGCTACAAATCAAGGAAAGGTCAATTAGTATGACTGTAAATGCTTTTATGACAACCAGTAAGACTTTATGCCTAAAAGCTTCATTCTATGCATAGAAAATCTGCTAAATAGTTCAAATCCAACAGCACATTATGCATTGTTTACTTATTTTAATATAGTTTACAGAAAGTTCATCATTTCAGATTAGTTCAATATTGCAAAATGTTCAGCACCGACTTAGCCATGTAATGAACATTGCATAAGTTTTACGCGGAAAACGTTACATATTATATTGGCAATGAAAACATTACGCTTTCTGGATATTATTTTTACAAAGACCAGTATATTGGTGCTGTGATGCTAGTCACTACTTATGGACAAAGAGCCATGCTGGGTAGTCAAGAGTTCTGAGATGGCTCAGTCGTTAGCACTGTGGAATTGCAACGCTGGAGTCCTGCGTTTAAATCCCACCAAGGACAACATCTGCAAGGAATTTGTATGTTCTCCCCGTGTTTGCGTGGGTTTCATCCAGGTTCTCCGGTTTCCTCCCACACTCCAAAGACATACTGATAGGGAATTTTGATTGTGAGCCCCATCGGGGTCAGCATTGATAATGTGTGCAAACTATAAAGCACTGCAGAATATTTTAGCGCTATATAGACTATTATTATTAAGATCTAAAGCCAAGAGGGCATGTCACAGACAGAGGGGTGAGACCAAGACGTAGTCAGGTCACAGTCCAGGGTCATAATTCCAAGAACATGACGAATATTGACAAAAAAGCTAGGCAAACTCAAAGTTAAAAGCACATTCAAGGTTGAGCAAGACTAGGAGCACAGAGCAAACACACGCCTCATGAGCAAAGCAAATGACAGCTATCTATGGCAGAGAGCTGGCTAAATAACCAAGTAATTTATCCGAACAGGAGACACATGGATGAAGCCCTGGCATGCCCCAGCCTAGTTTGGACGACTAAACTGTCACTTGACAGTTCATCACTCTTGAAACATAAGCTTTCACACAGCGCCATCAGCGGAGAAATAAGAAAGATATAGCTTTCAGAACACATCTTTGCAAAAACATTTATTTTTTCTATAAAATAGAGTTTGCTGGGTAAAAGAGGCAAAACTTTAAAAATTATATAAATGTGGTACAGCTGTAATCGTACTGACCCGAAGATTAAAGCTGTCTTATCAATTTTACCACAAGCTAAATGGCACTAAAAAACAAACCCAAAAAAACACTTCCCAAATTGCTGTTTTATGTTCACTCTGACTTCTAAAAATCATAATAGAAAGCGATCAAAATATGTTATGTGTCCAAAAATGGTACCAATAGAAATGTAAACTCGCTCTGCAAAAACCAAGCCCTCACATGACTCCATCGGCAGAAATATTAAAAATTTGCAGCTCACAAAATATGGCAATGCAAAAACTTATCAGAAACAAAAACCTCTTTTACTGGTGATAGTAGGTAAACATAAAAAATATAAATATGGTATTTCAGTAATCACACAGACCCAAAGAAAAAAGTCATCTAATCACTCATACCACACAAGGAAAGGCGTGAAAAATATATAGAACCAATTCTTTACCTGCTATTGTTTTGTTGCTTCTACCTCCCAAAGATCCCAGTAAGGCTCCATTCACATTTAATTGTATGCTCTAAGCTGAGGCTATACACCCGGGTTTCCATGTAAATGTCTTAAATACTTGATTCAGATGGCATCCCTGGCGGAAGATGCCCTATAATGAAGCAAACAGAGACACTGTGAACACTGACTGGCCCATGTATGATCTGATGTCTTTTTAACCATGTATAAAAAAAATATCAGCCACAGTTTTGTGCACTTCTGCAAAGAAGGACACCTCTGAATAGAAGCCAGACTGAGTCCAGAGTAATGCTGCTGCCTCATTATAGTGAGTGGATCCACAGGAGGTTTCATCTGAATTATGTAATTTAGAGATTTAGATGGAAACCCCAATGAAAGTGCTCAGCGTAGAGCACCAGATAAATATGATCCAAAAGGTTATGTAAAATGTTCTTAATAAATGCTTCAACTCAATCCACAAAAAAAGTAAGTCCCCACTCAGGTCTATCATCTGTCATTGGAAATATAGGGAGCTTCCATGTTGCTAGTAGTACAAAGGCTCTGGAAAAGAGCTTATTTCTGTAGTGATAAGAGACCACTTAATTTATGGTTGCATGTCTCCAAAAGCATTAACTAGGTATAAGTCGCTGGGCACTACAGCGCACAGAGAACTTCAGTGTATGGGCACTACAGTGGCATTTTTGCAATTTTCAGTCAGCAACATCCATTGCTGCTCGTTTATAGAAAACACCCATGGAGTAAAAATCATCACTACACCTGTAGATAATTTCTAAGGGGGTGTATTTTAGAAAATCGGATCACTTGTGGAGGTTTCAGGTGTTTTGTCATGTCAGGGGCTCTTCAAATGTGACATGACATAGCAATCTATTCCAGCCAAAATTGAGCGCCAGAATTAAAATGTCACTCCTTCCCTTCTGAGTAGAGTTGAGCAAATTTGTTTGGGTTTCCTCTTATTCTGCAAGAGGAATTGGGGCACCAATCAGCTGATCAGCTGGCACGCTCCATGTATCTAGATTTCCTCTGCAGCTTATTCGGTAAGCGCTATAGCTTTCAGAAGAGGGAACCCAAACAAATTTACTCAAATCTACTTCTGAATCCTGCAGTGTGCCCAAACAGTAATTTTTCACCACATATGGGGTATTGGTATAGTTAGGAGATATTGCAAAACAAATTGCATAGTAGATTTTCTTTTGTTACTCTAGAAATCATGACAAATTTGGGGCTGAAGTAGCATTTTAGGTCTAAAATATATTTTTTTCATTTTCACCACTTCATGTTATAAAAATAAAATTCTGTGAAGCACCTGCAGGTTCCAGGTGCTCACAAAACCTCTACAGTATATAAATTCCATGAGGGAATGTAGCTTCCAAAATGGGGTCACTTGTGGGTTTTTTCACTATTTAGTCACATCAGGGGTTCTGCCAACACGACATGCTGTCATACGTCGATTTCAGCCAAATTTTAGCCAAACAGTAGTTTTCCACCACATATAGTGGTATTGGCATACTCAGCAACACATTTTTTGGTTCATTTTCTACTTTTACCCTTGTAAAAATGAAAAAATTGGAGCTGAGCAAGCATTTTTGTGGGAAAACAGTGATTTATTATTTTTACGGCTCAACATTATAAAATTCTGTAAAGCACCTGCAATTTTAAGGTGCTCACCAAATCTCTAGATAAGTTCCTTGAAGGATGTAGTTTCCACAATGGGGTCATTTGTGGGGAGTTTCAATTGCTTAGGCACATCAGGGGCTCTGCAAACATGACATGGCATCCACGATCTATTCCAGCCAATTTTGCTTTCCAAAAGTGAAATGCAATCCTTCCGTTACGAGCTCTGCATTATGCCCAAACAGTGGTTTTTCACCACACATCAGGAGAAATTGCATAATTAATTGTATTTTAGTATTTTTTTCTTCCACCTTGCTTTATTTCCTATGAAGCATTAAACATTAAAGCATTAAAACTTCTAGATTGTGGTTTTGAGCACTTTGAGGGGTGCAGGTTTTAAAATGTTTGCCACTTTTAAGTATTTCATGTTATATAAGCCCTTCAAAGTCATTTCAAAATTTATATGGTCTCTACAAAAATTGGTTTTAGAAATTTTGTTGGAAAAATGTTAAATTGCTAATACATTTATAATACTTCTAACTTTGTAACAAAAATGATATTATTTAAAAAATGGTGGTGATATAAATTGGACATGAGATAAATGTTATTTGTTCAAGGGAACCTGCAGATTAATAGCATTATTAGCCTGTCCGGCACCCATACTTAGTCAGAACAATGTGGGGAGAAAATTAACTTTAGTCACCCTGGAAGTGTTCTGGTTTTAGCCATGAGGATGGCGCCAGCGCTGGTTCAGTCACTCTTCTGAGTATGCAACGGCACTCCCGGCACTGACAGCCGACCCCACTTCAGAGCCAGTGTTAGTTAGGACCAGGGGTGCAGTTACAGGCATTGCTCTGTATACTCAGAGCGGTGACTGAACCAGTGCCTGCACTGCCTCCGTGACTGAAACCAGAATGCTGCTGGGGAGAATAAGTTTCATTTTCTCACCGCAGCATTCTGGTAAGTGCAGGTGTCAGGCAGGTTAATAATGCTATTAACTTGCAGGTTCCCTTTAAAAAATAACCTTTACCACATGTCTAATTTACATTAGAATAATTTTTCAAAGACAGTTTTTGTTTGTTATGAATAGAAGGGTTATCAGCAATTTCACATTTTTCCAAACAAAACTTGCAGGGTAATAGCAGCAGATTTCTGCAGGTTAGTAGCATTTTTTCTCCAGGTTAATAGGTTAATGTTTTTTTTTCTGGTGACATGTTCACTTTAAATATTTTGTGTGATATAACTACAGTATACACTCATGTATAAGCCAAGATTTTCATCACATTTTTTGTGCTGAAAATGCCCCCCTCGGCTTATACACGAGTCAGACATGAATACTCTCTGTCACTGGATCTCTATCCCTGCATCTCCGTTGTCAGGCGCCAGCAGCTTCTTCCTGTGCAGAGTGGTCACATGATACAGCTCATGAAGGTAATGAATATGCACGCGACTCCACTTTCATATGCGTGGAGCCCATATTCATTACCTTAATGAGCCGTACCTCGTGACCGCTCTGTACAGGAAGAAGCTGCTGGCCAAGGGATAATGGAGAAGCAGGGAAGTGCAGAGATCATGCCAGGAGGGGGTGAGTATGATGAGGGAGGACGAGGTAACCAAGCAGACCCATGCATACACAGGGCAATATGGGGGAGTCATGCATACATGAGGGAGTACGAGTGAGCCATGCATATACGGGGGAGTACGAGGAAGGCATGCATACATGGGGGAGTACGAGGGAGCCAAGCATACACAGGGGAGTACGGGGGAGCCATGCATACATGGGGGAGTACAAGGGAGCCATGCATACAAGGGGGAGTACGGGGGAGCCATCAAACACAGAGAAGTACGAGGGAGCCATGCATACACGGGGAAGTACGGGAGAGCCATGCATACAACAGTGTGAGTACGAGGGAGCCATGCATATACGGCAGAGTATGGGGGAGGCATGCATACAACAGGGGGAGTACAAGGGAGCCATGCATATACGGGGGAGTACGAGGAAGGCATGCATACATGGGGGAGTACAGGGGAGCCATGCATACACAGGGGAGTACGGGGGAGCCATGCATACACAGGGGAGTATGAGGGAGCCATGCATACATGGGGGAGTATGGGGGAGCCATGCATACAACAGGGGGAGTATGAGGGAGCCATGCATACTCGGAAGAGTGCGAGGGAGCCATGCATACATAGGGCAGTACGGGGAGCCATGCATACAACAGGGGGAATACGAGGGAGCCAATCATACAAGGAGGAGTATTGGGGAGCCATGCAAACAGGGTAGAACAGGGGAGCCATACATACAACAGTGGGAGTACAAAGGAGACATGCATACACGGGGGAGTGCAGGGGAGCCATGCATACACAGGGGAGTATGGGGGAGCCATGCATACAGGGGGAGTACTGGGGAGCCATGCATACAACAGGGGGGTATGAGGAAGCCATGCATACACAGGGGAGAACAGGAGAGCCATGCATACAACAGGGGGAGTACAAGGGAGCCATGTATACCCAGAGCAGTATGGGGGAGCCATGCATACAACAGGTGGGAGTACGAGGGAGCCATGCATATTCGGGGTAGTACGAGGGAGCCAAGCATACACGGGGCAGTTTTGGGGGAGCCATGCATACAACAGGGGGAGTATGAGGGAGCCAAGCATACGACAGGGGGAGTATGAGGGAGCCATTCATGCGACAGGGGGGAGTATGATGGAGCCATGCATACAAAAGGGGGCGTACATGGGAGCCATGCATACAAGGTGAGTATGAGGGAGCCATGCATACACGGGGGAGTGCAAGGGAGCCATGCATACACAGGGCAGTATGGGGAGCCATGCGTACAACAGGGGGAGTGTTATGAGTTCATTTTCCCCTTCACCATTGAGGTCTGATGAACTCCCTCTTCTGGTGAAGAAAGGTAGTGAGGCTGATTACCAAGCACCTGAGCTGGGAGAGGATAACTGGGCAACGGGGATCTCTGACTGGATATAAGGCAGCCGACGCCCTTCTGCCTCGCTGGTGATTTCTCTGTGGAATTCTAGGAGACCAGTCTGATTCCTGCTCCTCAAAAGCTAAGTTTTCTGCTTTGCCTTTTTGCATTTGTGTTTTGGTTTTAGTTTGCCTTGCTTTTCTGGATTCTGCCATTCCCTGCTGGGGTGAGCTGAATTCCTTTTTGCCTTTTTGCTCTGTCTTCAGAAAATACCTGAGTACTGACATAGTCTTTTTGAAGCCTAGCGTCTTCAGGGCCTTTTTCCCTGTCAGTCTGTTGGCTCTTATTTTGATAGGGTTTTCACAGATTGCAGACAGCAGCTTTCCTATCCTGTCCTATCTAGTTAGCTTGGGCCCCATCATTTGCTCAGTCTATCTTTCTATCTGTGTTAGTGTTTTTTCTTCTTGCTTCACCGTCATTATATGTTGGGGGCTGCCTATTGCTTTGGGGTCTGCTCTGGGGCAGTTTAGATTTCCCTTTCTGTCTTTAGGCTATTTAGCTCTCCGGCTGTGATCGAGGGGTCTAGGGCACCGTAGGAACCCCCCACAGCTACTGCTAGTTGTTGTTGATAGGTTCAGGGGTCTGCAATCCGATAGCTGCCAACCTCTCTGGTTTTCTGGACTTAGCTAGCATTTCTGTTTTTGCCTCCTACGGTGACTCATTCATAACAGGGGAGTATGAGGGAGCCATGCATACAAGGGGGAGTATGGGGGAGCTATGCATACACAGGGGAGAACAGGGGAGCCATGCATACAACAGGGGGAGTACGAGGGAGCCATGCATACACGGGGGAGTACGAGGGAGCCAAGCATACACAGGGCAGTTTGGGGGAGCCATGCATACAACCGGGGAGTATGAGGGAGCCATGCATATGACAGGGGGAGAACAATGGAGCCATGCAAACACAGGGCAGTATGGGGGAGCCATGCATACAACATGAGTAGTACGAGGGAGCCATGCATACACAGGTAAGTACGAGGGAGCCAAGCATACACAGTGCAGTTTGGTGGAGCCATGCATACAACAGGGGGAGTACGATGGAGCCATGCACACATGGGGGAGTACAGGGGAGCCATGCATTAAATAGGATGAGTACAAGGGAGTCATGCATGCATGGGAGAGTATGGGGGAGCCATGCATACACAGAAGAGAATTGGGGAGCCATGCATACAACAGAGGGAGTACGAGGGAGCCATGCATACACGGGGAAGTACGGGGGAGCCATGCATACATGAGGGAGTATGGAGGAGCCAAGCACACAACAGGGGGAGTACAAGGGAGCCATGCATACACAAAGGAGTACGGGGGAGTCAGGCATACACAGGAAAGTACGGGGAGCCATGCATACAACAGTGGGAGTACGAGGGAGCCATGCATATACAGGGTAGTATGGGGGAACCATGCATACAACAGGGGACTACGAGGGAGCTATGCATTCACGGGGGAGTACAGGGGAGCCATGCATGCAACAGGGGGAATACAAGGAAGCCATGCAAACATGGGGAGTACGGGGAAGCCATGCATACATGGTGGAGTACAGGAGCGCCATGCATGCAACAAGGGGAGCCACACATAGCAGGACAGGGGAGCCACGCATAGCAGGACAGGATGGGGAGCAATGCATAGCAGGATGGGGATGAGGGGACAATGTATACCCAGCTTATAGAGTTGAGCGACTTTGGTCGGATCGGGTTTCATGAACCAAAGTTTGTTTCAGATTAAACTGGTCCGACTAGGGCAAAAAAAGGATGAGTTTCGTCCAAAACCCGACCCCAATGCAAGTCAATGGTGAATAAAAGTCGGCATTGAGTGGATGAAAATGTTCAACAGTAAATTTGAAATACTAGAAAACTGGCCCATTTTAGGATGCGTAACATCTGGCATATTGTTATAGGCTACATAAAAACTGAAAGCCATATCAATTATTGAAATGTATTTCTAATTATTAAAATATAAGGAACAACAGATGACAATTGTGAGAAAAAATATTTCTCTAAGTTCATTTATAATTTTAGGTAGCTGTTAAGTCAGAATCAGATGTGAAAAGTAAAATCAACACATTATTATAATTACAATTTAAAATAAACAGCATGATGTTAAAAGCAGAAAGTTGTTTTGGCTGATGAGCTCTGCTGATTAGCATTGTGAAATCAGAATGACATCTATATTTACCGCAGTACAGTTGTATATCATATTACTAATCAAATCGTAAAATAACAACTGAGTTCAAATGTGACTTTTACATGTAGGTACAAAAGTGTTGAAGGTACAAAAATGTTGAAGGTACTGCCTTGTCCTTAAAGTTGAGTTTTACCATGCGTTATTTCATTACTATAATTAAGGCTGAGCCCAAACTAGAAATTACCACAGGCCCGAATCATCAAGTTTTTATGCAAGTTGTGAGGTACTCCTGGGGTGGACCCGCTAGACCGTGGCAACGAACCTCCCGGGGGCGAGCTGACCAGGTGGACCACCCCCTATACAGGGAGTGTTTGGGGCAAGCCCGCGGAAAACTATTACCACGGCAGCTGGTACCCAGGGGATGTATCGACAGACAGACAGGTAGGCCCGAGTTGGAGACACAGGACTGGCGGGCCCGGCTTGGAGACACAGGACAGGCGGCACGGCTTGGAGACACAGGACAGACGGGCACGGCTTGGAGACACAGGACAGACGGGCACGGCTTGGAGACACAGGACAGATGGGAACAGCAGGCACGAACAGAAGGACACTGGCGGGAACAGAGCTGGACGGGACACGACCACGGACCTCCCGAGCCTAGGAGAGAGGACAATGGAAGAGGCGGATGAGCAACGGACGAACAGGACGCAGGGGCGTACAAAGAGAGCGGGCCAGAATCACTAACAAAGAGCAGTGATAATCAGGCACCGCCAGCAGGAAGAGGCGGCCTGATATAGGGGAAGTAGTAGGCCCTCCGGGTCGTGACCTCCTAGTGCAGGAGAGGAAGGCGCGCGTCCTCAGGAGGAGGAGGAGGCGCGCGTGTGCCCGGGCATAGTGTGTGCGCGCGCCCGCCGAGGAGGAGGGGCGGGAGCGCGCACCCGGCGCGGTCCAGAAGACCGGACGGACGCGATCGCCGGACGGAGGAGAGGAGCCGGGAGGGACTGCGGAGAAGCCCGAGGCAGCCGGCGCCGAGGCGAGGAGGCCACCGGCGAGCGGGTAAGCTGCGGTCGGGAGGAGGCAATGGGAGGAGTGGGCGGCAGCCGCCGCGTGACAGTACCCCCCTCCTTACGCGCCCCCCTCCGCAGCCCGGAAAAAAATTTAGTCACGATTCGAGGAGCCTGGATGTTCTCCTGGGGCTCCCAGGACCTCTCCTCGGGACCAAAGCCCTTCCAATCAACCAAAAAAAAGGTTCTCCCTTTTGCCTCCTCATGGCCAGAATATCTTTAACCTCAAATACATCGTCTGCGGAGACAGGCGGAGGCGAGTGAGGGGCCGTGGAAAGGAAACGATTGAAGATGACTGGCTTTAGCAAAGACACATGAAAAGCATTAGGGATGCGGAGAGAGGCGGGAAGCCATAGTTTGTAGGAGACATCATTAATACGGGACAAGACCTCAAAAGGTCCAATATAGCGGGGGCCCAGTTTATGGGAAGGGATTTTGAGGTGAATAAACTTGGAGGCTAGCCAAACTTTATCACCTGGGTGATATGGCGGGGCATCCAGGCGCCTTTTGTCTGCGTGTCTCTTAACCCTGTTACGAACCAACTCGAGAGCGGCCTTGGTCTCCTGCCAGATCCTGGAGAATTCACCAGTCAGAAGATCAGCCGCTGGTACACCCGAGACAGGAGGAACCGGTAGAGGTACACCAGGATGTTGCCCGTAGACGACAAAGAAAGGGGACTTGCCAGAAAACTCACTGACGTGGTTATTATAGGCGAACTCAGCCCACGGGAGTAATTCAGACCAGTCGTTCTGGTGGACATTAGAAAAATGCCAGAGGTAGATCACCAAACTCTGATTCGTCCGTTCTGCCTGACCGTTGGACTGTGGGTGGTAAGATGAAGAGAAGTCGAGAGTGACATCCATCGATCTGCATAGGGCTCTCCAGAAGCGAGAGGTGAATTGGACTCCTCTGTCTGAAACAATATGTTGGGGCAGTCCATGAAGACGGAAGATGTGCTGAACGAAAATCTTTACCAAGGCTTGGGGCCGAAGGCAAGCCGGGAAGAGGGATGAAGTGTTGCATCTTAGAAAACCTATCTACCACCACTAGGACGACAGTACAGTTGGCAGACTGGGGCAGATCCGTAGTAAAGTCCATGGCAATGTGTTGCCAAGGAGACGAGGGTACTGGAAGCGGGTGTAGAAGACCAGAAGGCAGCTGCCTAGGCACCTTGATCTTGGCACAGGAGAGGCAGGAGGCGACGAAATCCCGGACATCCTGGGGGAGAGTCGGCCAACAGTAGTAGCGGGACACCAGGAGAAGTGTCTTTTTAAGCCCGAGATGCCCAGCCAGCTTGGAAGCATGTCCCCAGTGTAGGATTCGTCTTCGGTCCTTCTCTGGCGCAAAAGTCTTGCCTGGTGGGGGTGAGAGGAGAGAAAGCGGTGCCACCGTGATGAGCCTGGAAGGATCCAAGATATGCGCGGGTTCCTCTTTGACATCTGCGGAAAGAGAGGACCTGGACAAGGCGTCAGCTTTGAGGTTCTTGTTACCTGGACGAAAATGCAGATCAAAATCGAATCGACCGAAGAACAGAGACCACCTGGCCTGTCGTGGGTTGAGTCTCTGTGCAGACCGAAGATAAGCTAGATTTTTATGGTCTGTGAAGATTGTGAAGGGATGTGCGGCACCCTCCAACAAGTATCTCCACTCCTCTAGAGCTAACTTGATGGCAAGCAGTTCTCGGTCTCCGATGGAATAATTCCGCTCTGGGGTGGAGAAGGATTTGGAAAAGAAACCGCACGTAACGAGCCTACCAGAGGGAGACTTTTGAGACAAAACCGCTCCAGCTCCAGTTGCTGATGCATCCACTTCAAGGACGAATGGTTTGTTGACCTCAGGACGATGGAGTACGGGAGCCGTGGCAAATGCTTGTTTCAGAGACAGGAAGGCTTCCTCTGCTTCAGGGGTCCAGACGTGCGGGTTGGCTCCTTTACGGATCAACGACGAGATAGAGCCAGCCAACGAGGAAAAATGAGGGATGAACTGCCGATAGTAATTTGCGAAGCCGAGAAATCGCTGAATGGCTTTCACCCCTTGGGGACGTGGCCAGTTAAGCACGGCAGACACCTTCTCCGGATCCATACGCAGGCCAGAGTCGGAGATGATATAGCCTAGAAATGGAAGGGAAGACTGTTCAAAGGCGCATTTCTCCAATTTGGCGTACAGGCAATTCTCCCTCAATCGGAACAGTACTCGGCGGACATCTCTTCTGTGGGTGGACAGATCGGGAGAGAAGACAAGGATATCGTCAAGATACACGACCACACAGGAGTACAGAAGGTCTCGGAAAATGTCGTTCACAAATTCCTGAAAGACTGCGGGAGTGTTGCACAACCCGAAGGGCATGACAAGATACTCGTAGTGTCCATCCCTGGTGTTGAAGGCGGTCTTCCATTCATCTCCGGAGCGAATACGGATGAGATTGTAGGCTCCACGGAGATCCAATTTAGAAAAGATTTGCGCCCCTCGTAGCCGGTCGAACAACTCGGGGATGAGAGGTAAAGGATATCTGTTCTTGATGGTAATCTCGTTAAGACCTCGATAGTCAATACAGGGGCGGAGAGACCCGTCCTTCTTCTTGACAAAAAAGAAGCCAGCTCCAGCGGGAGATGACTTCCGGATGAAGCCTCTGGCCAAATTCTCCTGTACGTATTCAGTCATGGCCTGGGACTCGAGTGGACTCAATGGATAGATTCGCTCCCGGGGCGGAGTCGAGCCGGGAACAAGCTCGATAGGGCAATCATATTGCCGGTGCGGTGGAAGAGTCTCTGCCTCCTTCTTATCAAAGACATCCGCAAAGGCCCAGGAGGCCGAGGGCAAATCCGCAGGACCCGAGACAGGAGACGAGCATTTGAGGGGTTGCACTGGATGAAGACATCTAGTCTGGCAGAAGCGGCCCCAGCGAATAATGTCTCCGGACCGCCAATCCAGGACAGGTTCATGCATCCTCAACCACGGAAGACCCAGGAGCAAGGTGTGGGATAGAGACGGCAGCACGAAGAAGGCTATCCTCTCACGGTGCAGGACCCCGATCTGTAATTCCAGCTCTTCAGTGACCAGTGTAATGGTCTCGCGCAAGGGAACACCGTCAACTGAGGCTAACTGTCGGGGAACCTCCAAGGACCTGACAGGTATCCCCAATCTCTTCACCGCCTCGAGTTGGATAAAATCTCCAGCAGCCCCTGAGTCAATATAGGCTATCTCCGAAAAACGTTTGGAACCCTGGATAAACAAAACAGGAAGGGTCAAGGGTAGAGAGGTATCAAAGGCACCTAGGGATGCCTCTCTTACCTGTCCTAAGCGGAGGAGTTTCCCAGCCTCACAGGGCAGGAACGCAGGAGATGGGAGGCGCTGCCACAATAGAGACAAAGACCATGAGTGAGTCTCTCCTGGCGGCGTAGCTCCGCGGGCCTGAGTCGGTCCACTTGCATGGGTTCAGGGGCTGACGCCGAGGTGGAAGGCCGCGAGCTGGGAGGACTGCGTGTCGGAGGAGAAAAACGAGTGGGCCTTCTCTCCCTGGCGACCTCGCGGGAACGCTCCCGGAAACGCAGATCAATTCGCGTTGCCAGCGAGATGAGATCCTCCAAAGACGTAGGTGTATCCCTGCCTGCCAACTCGTCTTTGATTCGGGCCGACAAGCCACGCCAAAAAGCCCCCACTAGAGCCTCATTGTTCCATCCAAGCTCAGAGGACAACGTACGGAACTGGATGGCATACTGTCCCACAGAGAGAGTACCCTGGCGAAGGCAAAATAAGGACTCGGTGGCGGAGACCAGACGGCCGGGCTCATCAAAGACCTTACAAAATGTCTCCAAGAAGGTCGCGAGCTGGGAGACTATCGGGTCATCACGCTCCCACAAGGGATTTACCCAAGCCAGTGCCTCAACCTCTAAGTGGGATATCATAAAGGCCACCTTGGCCCGGTTGGAAGGATACTGTAGGGGTGCCAACTTGAAATGCAACTGGCACTGGTTAATGAACCCCCGACAGAGTTTGGGATCTCCGCTATAGCGTGGGGCTTTGGCCAACCGGGGGGAGGAATGAGGAACTGCCACAGGCGCAGGGACAGTGGCCGCCGTCTGTAGAGCTAGTAAGCGGTTATCTACTGAGACTATATAGTTCAAAATGTGGGCCTGGGTGTCGCGCTGCTGGGCAAGTTCTTGCTGCAAGTCGGAGATTTGGGAGGCAATCCCAGGATCGGAGGTTTGCAAAGAAGAAAGTCGGGACTCCATTGATTTGAGGAACGACATGATCCTCGCCTGATTCTCACGAAGGAACAAAAGTTCCTTTTGGGTCGGGGTCGGGGTACCAGCGGGATCCATGGCCTGATTATTCTGTGAGGTACTCCTGGGGTGGACCCGCTAGACCGTGGCAACGAACCTCCCGGGGGCGAGCTGACCCGGTGGACCACCCCCTATACAGGGAGTGTTTGGGGCAAGCCCACGGGAAACTATTACCACGGCAGCTGGTACCCAGGGGATG
Organism: Dendrobates tinctorius; assembly: GCF_039654945.1. NCBI lineage: Eukaryota > Metazoa > Chordata > Amphibia > Anura > Dendrobatidae > Dendrobates > Dendrobates tinctorius. Next base: position 15,335,379 of record NW_027361776.1, read on the forward strand.
TATCGACAGACAGACAGGTAGGCCCGAGTTGGAGACACAGGACTGGCGGGCCCGGCTTGGAGACACAGGACAGGCGGCACGGCTTGGAGACACAGGACAGACGGGCACGGCTTGGAGACACAGGACAGACGGGCACGGCTTGGAGACACAGGACAGACGGGCACGGCTTGGAAACACAGGACAGACGGGAACAGCAGGCACGAACAGAAGGACACTGGCGGGAACAGAGCTGGATGGGACACGACCACGGACCTCCCGAGCCTAGGAGAGAGGACAATGGAAGAGGCGGATGAGCAACGGACGAACAGGACGCAGGGGCGTACAAAGAGAGCGGGCCAGAATCACTAACAAAGAGCAGTGATAATCAGGCACCGCCAGCAGGAAGAGGCGGCCTGATATAGGGGAAGTAGTAGGCCCTCCGGGTCGTGACCTCCTAGTGCAGGAGAGGAAGGCGCGCGTCCTCAGGAGGAGGAGGAGGCGCGCGTGTGCCCGGGCATAGTGTGTGCGCGCGCCCGCCGAGGAGGAGGGGCGGGAGCGCGCACCCGGCGCGGTCCAGAAGACCGGACGGACGCGATCGCCGGACGGAGGAGAGGAGCCGGGAGGGACTGCGGAGAAGCCCGAGGCAGCCGGCGCCGAGGCGAGGAGGCCACCGGCGAGCGGGTAAGCTGCGGTCGGGAGGAGGCAATGGGAGGAGTGCGCGGCAGCCGCCGCGTGACAGTACCCCCCTCCTTAGGCGCCCCCCTCCGCAGCCCGGAAAAAAATTTAGCCACGATTCGAGGAGCCTGGATGTTCTCCTGGGGCTCCCAGGACCTCTCCTCGGGACCAAAGCCCTTCCAATCAACCAAAAAAAAGGTTCTCCCCTTTTGCCTCCTCATGGCCAGAATATCTTTAACCTCAAATACATCGTCTGCGGAGACAGGCGGAGGCGAGTGAGGGGCCGTGGAAAGGAAACGATTGAAGATGACTGGCTTTAGCAAAGACACATGAAAAGCATTACGGATGCGGAGAGAGGCGGGAAGCCATTGTTTGTAGGAGACATCATTAATACGGGGCAAGACCTCAAAAGGTCCAATATAGCGGGGGCCCATTTTATGGGAAGGGATTTTGAGGCGAATAAACTTGGAGGCTAGCCAAACTTTATCACCTGGGTGATATGGCGGGGCATCCAGGCGCCTTTTGTCTGCGTGTCTCTTAACCCTGTTATGAACCAACTCGAGAGCGGCCTTGATCTCCTGCCAGATCCTGGAGAATTCACCAGTCAGAAGATCAGCCGCTGGTACACCCGAGACAGGAGGAACCGGTAGAGGTACACCAGGATGTTGCCCGTAGACGACAAAGAAAGGGGACTTGCCAGAAGACTCACTGACGTGGTTATTATAGGCGAACTCAGCCCACGGGAGTAATTCAGACCAGTCGTTCTGGTGGACATTAGAAAAATGCCGGAGGTAGTTCACCAAACTCTGATTCGTGCCCGAGGCAGCCGGCGCCGAGGCGAGGGGGCCACCGGCGAGCGGGTAAGCTGCGGTCGGGAGGAGGCAATGGGAGGAGTGCGCGGCAGCCGCCGCGTGACACAAGTATTCTGGGCTAAAAAGCTTTGAAAAGTTGTATAATTTTGGCATAACTGGCATCTGCACTAACATTATCTGAATTTTGCCATTGTTGTATAGCTATGAAAAAGTGTTTGGGACAGGGTGACCTCAGCTTCTCAAATTCAATACAAGCAGTGGCTTTCGCTACGTCACAAATCTTACTCCAGCCAGGAGTGGGTGTGTAGGATTAGCGGCATACATCTGTAGAGGTGTACGCCACTTATCCGGAGCTCTTCATTAACCCCTTCCCCACCATTGACACAGCATATGCGTCACGAAAGTCTGTGCCAATCCGACCAATGACGCACATGCTGTGTCATGAATTGATAGCCTCCTGTGGGTTGGGTGACCGGGGTCAATGAAAGTTGACCAAACCCGCAGGTACAGGGGGCTTTGTACTTCATCCCAGGGGGTGGTTTTGCCCCCCCCCCCGTGGCCACGATCGCTCTGATTGGCTGTTGAAAGTGAAACAGCCAATCATAGCAATTGTAATATTTCACCAATGAAACTTGGTGAAATATTACAATCCAGCCATGGCCAATGCTGCAATAGCATCGGCCGTGGCTGGAGACACCGATTAAACCCCCCCCACACTGACTGACGGGGGTGATCTTCCCCTGACACTGACTGACGGCAGCGATCTGCCACTGCCGTCAACATCTGCTCCCCCTTCCCTTCCCTCCGCTTCCTCATGCATTCCAATCCCCTCCCGTTCCCCCCGGTACCTCCTATGTACCTGTGTCCCTCCCGGTGTCCATCCCGGATTCTTCATGGGTGCCGCCATCTTCCAAAATGCTCATGCACCCGCCGAATCTGCCAGGCAGCAGTTTCATTCATTCATTTAGATCACTGTGATAAACCCTATCACAGTGACCAAATAAAAAAAGGAAATACACCCCCCTTTATCGAACCCATAGGTAGGGAGATATAATAAAATAAAGAAAATAAATTTATTTTTATTTTTCAATTAGGATTAGGGTTAGAATTAGGGTTAGGGTTAAAATTAGGTTAGAGTTGAAATTAGGGTTAGGTTTGGAATTAGGGTTAGGGTTAGAATTGGGGTTAGGGTTGGAATTAAGGCTAGGGTTGGAATTAGGGTTAGGATTGGAATTAAGGTTAGGGTTGGAATTAGGGATGGGGTTGGAATAAGGGTTAGGGTTGGAATTAGGGTTAAGGTTAAGGGTGTGTTGGGGTTGGGATTAGGGTTAGGCTTGTGGTTAGGGATAAGGCTGGGATTAGGGTTCTGTTGGGGTTAGGGTTGTGGTTAGAGTTAGGGGTGTGTTGAGGTTAGGGTTGAGAGATTTCCACAATTTAGGCACATGAGGGGGTCTCTAAATGTGTCATGGCGCCACCTTTGATTCCAGCCAATTTTGCGTTCAAAAAGCTCCCTCCCTTCCGAGCGCCAACGTGTGCCCAAACAGTGGCTTACCCCCACGTATGGGATATCAGTGTACTCTGGAAAAATTGAACAACAACATTAGGGGTCTAATTTCTCCTATTACCATTGGGAAAATAAAAAATTGGTGGCTAAGGATTATTTTTGTGGAGAAAAAATGATTTTTTTTATTTCTACGGCTCTACGTTATAAACTTCTGCGAAGCACTTGGGGGTTCAAAGCGCTCACCACACATCTAGATAAGCTCCTTGGGGTTCTAGTTTCCAAAATGGGGTCACTTCTGTGGGAGCTCCAATGTTTAAGCACACAGGGGCTCTCCATACGCGACATGGTGTCCGCTAATGATTGGAGCTAATTTTCCATTCAAAAAGACAAATGGCACTCCTTTCCTTCCGAGCCCTGCCGTGCCCCAAAACAGTGGTTCACCCCAACATATGGGGTACCAGCGTACTCAGGAGAAACTGAACAACATCTTTTGTGATCCAATTTCTCCTGTTACCGTTGTGAAAATAAAAAATTGCAGGCTAATTAATCATTTATTTGGAAAAAAAATGATTTTTTTAATTTTCACGTTTCTGCGTTACAAACTTCTGTGAAGCGCTTGGGAGGTCAAAGTGCTCACCACACATCTAGATCTGTTTCTTTGGGCACGTAGTTGCCAAAATGGCATCACATGTGGGGGTTTCTACTGTTTAGGCACATCAGGGGCTCTGCAAGCATAACATGACGTCCGTAGACCATTCCATCAAGTCGGCATTTCAAAATGTCACTACTTCCCCTCCGAGCCCCGACGTGTGGCCAAACTGCGGTTCCCACCCACATATGGGGTACCAGCGTACTCAGGACAAACTATACAACAACTTTTGGGGCCCAATCTCTCCTGTTACCCTTGTGAAAATAAAAAATTGTGGGCTAAAAAATCATTTTTTGAGGAAAAAAAATATTTCAATTTTCACGGCTCTGCATTATAAACTTCTGTGAAGCACCTGAGGGTTCAAAGTGCTCACTATCCATCTAGATAAGTTCCTTGGGGGGGTCTAGTTTCCAAAATGGGGGAATTTGTGGGGGAGCTCCAAAGTTTAGGCACGCAGGGGTTCTCCAAACACGACATGGTGTCCATTAACGATGGAGCTAATTTTTCTTTCAAAAAGTCAAATGGCGCTCCTTCCCTTCTGAGCCCTACCGTGCGCCCAAACAGTGGTTTACCCCCACATATGGGGTACCATCGTACTCAGGACAAACTGGACAATAACTTTTGGGGTCCAATTTCTCCTGTTACCCTTGTGAAAAAAAAATTGCGGGCTAAAAATCATTTTTTTTGAGGGAAAAAAATGATTTTTTATTTTCACGGCTCTGCGTTATAAACTTCTGTGAAGCACTTGGGGGTTCAAGGTGCTCACCACACATCTAGATAAGTTCCCTTGGGGTCTAGTTTCCAAAATGGGGTCACTTGTGGGAGGTTTCTACTGTTTAGGCACACCAGGGGCTCTGCAAATGTAACATGACGCACGCAGACCATTCCATCAAAGTCAGCATTTCAAAATGTCACTACTTCCCTGTTGAGACCCAACGTGTGCCCAAACAGTGGTTCCCCCCCAAATATGGAGTACCAGTGTACTCAGGAAAAACTGGACATCAACTTTTGGTGTCCAATTTCTCCTGTTACCCTTATGAAAATAAAATATTGCGGCTATGAAATCATTTTTTGAGGAAAAAAAATGACTTCTTATTTTAAAGGCTCTGTCTTATAAACTTCTTTGAAGCACTTATGGGTTCAAAGTGCTCACCACACATCTAGATAAGTTCCTTAGGGGGTCTAGTTTCCAAAATGGGGTCACTTGTGGGGTTTCTATTGTTTAGGCTCATCAGGGGCTCTGCAAGCGTAACATGACATCCGCAGACCATTCCATCAAGTCGGCATTTCAAAATGGGGTCACTTGTGGGGGAGCTCCAATGTTTAGATACACAGGGGCTCTCCAAACACGACATGGTGTCCACTAACGATTGGAGCTAATTTTCCATTCAAAAAGTCAAATGGCTCTCCTTCCCTTCCGAGCCCTGCCGTGTGCCCAAACAGTAGTTTATGACTACATATGAGGTATTGGTGTACTCAGGAGAAATTGCCCAACAAATTTTAGGACCTATTTTATCCTGCTGCTCATGTGAAAATGAAAAAATTGAGGCTAAAAGAAAATTTTTGTAAAGAAAAGTACTTTTTCATTTTTACAGATCAATTTGTGAAGCACTTGGGGGTTCAAAGTGCTCACTATGCATCTAGATAATTTCCTTAGGGGGTCTAGTTTCCAAAATGGGGTCATTTGTGGGAGAGCTCCATAGTTTAGGCACACAGGGTCTCTCCAAACAGGACATTGGTGTCTGCTAACGATTGGAGCTAATTTTCCATTCAATAAGTCAAATGGCACTCCTTCCCTTCCGAGTCCTGCCGTGCGCCCTAACAGTGGTTCGCCCACATATGGGCTTTCAGTGTACTAAGGACAAATTGGACAACAACTTTTGGGGTCCACTTTCTCCTTTTACCCTTGGGAAAATAAAAAAATTGTTGCTAAAAGATCATTTTTGTCACTAAAAAGTTAAGCTAATTTTTTCCTTCCATGTTGCTTCTGCTGCTGTCAAACACCTGAAGGGATAATAAACTTCTTAGATGTGGTTTTGATCAGCTTGAGGGGTACAGTTTTTAGCGTGGTGTCACTTTTGGGTATTTTCAGCCATATAGACCCCTCAAACTGACTTCAAATGTGAGGTGGTCCCTAAAAAAAAAATTGGTTTTGTAAATTTTGTGTCATGATACCAGTGCTGGGTGACCGGCACTGCTGGGGTTAATGTTCTGTCCTCAGTGCAGACTCTCACCTGCACACCTGGGATCTATTATGGTGGCCTCTCATTGGTTCTGGGGAGGCTCCTTATAGCCTCAGGAAGCTCTCATCCCCCGTCAGTTATACTTTCGCCCTTGGCATTGTGTGGTGACCCCTGAGTGTGTTAGTGCTGTGTTCTGGTTGCTTGTTTCTCTGTGTATGAATCGGTCTGTTCTCTGGATATTGCTTTGGATTCTGCTTGGTACCTTCTATGTCTGTTTGGTTTTGATCTCTGCTTGGCCCTGACTATCCGTTCTGTCTCATCCCTGGTACTTTACTGAGATCTTGTGTATGACCTTTGGCTTTGTCTAACCTCCCGTCTGTTTATCCCTCCTGTATCTCACTTGCCTGTATTGTGCATGACCCCCACTTTGCCCGACTTTGAGTTTTCTACCTTCTTTGAAAGCAGGACGCTAAGCCCCGCCCCCTTGCAATCACATGACCATAGGTCCTGTGCCTGCTTGCTAAACTTCTACATTCAGGTCCTGTGCATCTTTATTTTCCGGCTGTTCTTGTCCCCAGGGGTCCCTATGGTGCGGGTGAGTCCATGCTTAGCGGAGGCTGTACGCCGGAGCTGTCAGGACCATGACATTTTGTTGTAAAAATGAGAAATTGCTGGTCAACTTTTAACTTCCTAACAAAAAAAAAATTGTTTCCAAAATTGTGCTGATGTAAAGTAGACATGTGGGAAATGTTATTTATTAACTATTTTGTGTCACATAATTCTCTGGTTTAACAGAATAAAAATTCAAAATTTGAAAAATTTCAAAATTTTCAAACTTTTCGCCTAATTTCCAATTTTTTCACAAATAAACTCAAAAATTATTGACCTAAATTTACCACTAACAAGAAGCCCAATATGTCATGAAAAATCAGTCTCAGAATCACCTAGGATCCGTTGAAGCATTCCTAAGTTATTACCTCATAAAGGGACACTGGTCAGAATTGCAAAAAATAGCCTGGTCCTATTATTCAAAATAGGCTTGGTCATAAAGGGGTTAATGAATAGGCACACACCTGTTCATGAGTCTGACTCCAACACATATCCTTATCAAGACCAGCGTGAACAAAACCAGTCTTTATGTATCAAGTCCCAAGTCTCGTGTTTGCAGAAAACAGTTCCAACTAGCCAAGCCAGATTTACAGATCATTTTGAATGTAAATATTTGTTTTCAGATCATTTGAGAGTTGTTTTGAGGAGCCCATGATGCCCCTCTTCATAGGAGAATCAAATAGGAGAACTACTTGCAAGTGGCCACCTTAAATACCTTTTCTCATGATTTGATACACCTGGCTATGAAGTTCAAAGCTCAATGAGGTTACAAAACCAATTTAGAGCTTCAGGAAGTCAGTAAAAAGTAGTTAGGAGTGTTCAAATCCAGAAAATGATAAGGGTGCCGATACTTTTGCACAGGTCAAATTTTGTTAAAATGCAGATTGCACATTTTCTGTTAGTACAATAAACCTCATTTGAATCCAGAAATATAACTGAGTCCATCAGTTATTAGATATATGAAACTGAAATAGCTGTTGCAAAAACCAAAATTGTTATAAAGAAAAAAGGTTAACATTAATAGAGGTGCCCAAACTTTAACATATGACTGTAGTTGTGCCCACAGCAATTTATTTCTTCTTTATGTATATATGTAAGTATGCAGCAGAGCTATCTGTATCTATGTATTAAGTAAACTGTGTTTGTCTAAGGAGGTGGCAAGGAATCTCATGTGATGTCCTGTATACCAGGCACGTGTAGCCCATGCGGCACCTCATTGGTTGCCTTATGTTTACACTGTTCTGCCTTAAAATGTAATGTACTGTGTCTATTGTCATGTGTAATGCTTTGTACATCCCATGTTATTGCTAGGTACTTAGGTTACGGATAGAAGAGGTTAATTAAGGGGGCTGGGTTATAAGCCTCAAAGAAGCAGGAAGCTCCTGCTTCCAGCAGCAGAACACAGACAGGACAGCATGAGGCAGGGTGTGTGTCCCTGTGTGAGGCACAGATGTGTCCCCATGTGGGACAGAAGAGACCCCCGTCTGCGGCATAAGTGTGTTCCTGTCTGGAACAGTGAGGAACCCCATTTAGCGTGTAGGTAGATACCCGTTTGGGACAGAAGGGACCCTGACTGGGGAGAACATTGGCTGCTAGGACTGTCAGACACCAGGACTTAATGGCCCTAACGGGTGTGCAGGCCGACTGTTGCCAGTGGTTCAGGCTGGCCAGGAGTCTTCCGTTCAAAAATAAAGTTTTTACTGAAGGGTAACATTGTAATCGTTATGTAAAAGGATAGTGGGTACAAAGTCTTATGGACATTTCCTTTATAGAATCATAGAATTGAAGAGTTGGAAGGGACCTCCTGGGCCATCTGGTCCAACCCCCTGCTCAAAGCAGGATTTGCTAAATCATCCCAGACAGATGTCTGTCCAGCCTCTGTTTGAAGACTTCTTTGGAAGGAGAGCTTATGATATGAAGCATTTTTATTCACACAGTTGTAAGGTTCGGCAAGGGTGGTAGTCGTGACTGAGGTAAACGGCCCAGGCGCGCCTTGGCCTCCCCAAACATACACATCACAGTTCTCTGTCAGCATACCTGCAACTCTATTCTTCTCACCTTCAGGGCCTTTCCCAGGTGGCTGTACATTTTTTACACAAATTTTAGTACAAACTGAGTCACAGTCCAATTCCAACTTTAAACAAGAAACTTTACTCATACTCGTTCTCAGTCCGTTCACTTCAGTTACAGCATTCACGTCAGGCAACACTCAGTTTGCCTTCTACTCTTTCACTATTTTCTTACTATCACCTTCCAGAATCTTCCCGGGTCGTCCTGTCCCAGTCGGAATCACAGCATCCTCCCTGTCCAGCTTTGCTATCTTTGGGCATTCCCCTGTTTGTTTCACCCCAGACAAAAGAGCCTCTTTCAATGTAGTAAGCTGCCTCATACTGCTGCCAACTGTCCCACTACCATCTGCAGTGTAGTACTCTGTACTGCAATATTCTGCTCTGCTGTCATCTGTGGACCTCAGGCCCTGAATGGCTGAGCTCGTATCTTTAAACATTATGGGGCTAACTGCCCTGTCAGGGCTACTTAGCCCAACTGATAAAAATGCCGTATGCACCCCAGCTTAACCACAGTTAGCCCCTCCTACATATAACTATTTACATTCTGAGCATTCTAGAAGACTAAATAGGGTATTATGCTTTCCCTACCATAAAGCATAATAACAATATACATTTATAAAACCATACATTAATATATACACATCTATACAGGGCAGTCTCGTTCACCCCATACATTCCTCCTCCCTTTAACAATGGTCATCCCGGACCATTTATCCAAAAACTTTATTATGTACATACATTACTCCATGCAGGGAGGACAGCACAAGAGTCCATTTTCTCTATAGAGGTATCTGGCTCACAGTCCTACAGGTTACACATGCAACATATTTACAAAATATGACCAGTCTGTGAAGTCAAAAGTTCTTTAGGAGAGGCGTCAACCTACCTTTGAGTATGGCACTAACCTATATGCCCCGTGCGTGCTGCTTGGTCCTAGAACACAGTCTGTTGCTGCAACTGCACCTGGTCCATTAGTCCAGGGGCCCGTTTCTTCCATTCAAAATAGATTCTGCTATACAGCAGAAAGGGCACAACAGGAATAACAAAAAACAAACTCAAAATCAACTTCTTCTGGTCACCTCGACCACAGTACTCGCAGCTCTGGAGGTGCTTCTAGGGCTTCTTCGCCCCAGGGACGCGGAATAGTCCCAAATTATTTTGATGCAACAAGCACAACATTGTGCAACAGTCCTCTAATATTTTCAGTGGTAGCAGTTCAACAGCACCCATCCCATGCCAGTTTGTCAAGTCTCAGACTGTGCCCAGGTTTGGGCTGATGGCTCTGCAGCTGCAGGCATCAGGAGCTGCCAGGGCATGGCAGACACAGGGCTTTGCCAAGCAGTAGCCTAAGTACAGGAAAGAGACTGAGTCTGTTCCGGGCCCGCATAAAGTTCCACATGCTCCTCTGTTTGCAGACTGATGGCCACAGCATAAAAACCACGAGGGCCATCCTCCTTGTAAAAGGTGACCCAATCTCCCTACAGTAAGGGTTTGTCAAACTTCACTGAGGTGGTGTTGACATACACCTTTGCGTTGGTTCCCATCTCACGAATAAACCCGTAGCCGCGGTCCAAGTCACTGTACACCACCTGCCCGCTGATGCGGCAGCCAGCCATATCACCCCCTCTGGGTTGATGCAGCTTCTCCCAGACCTCCTTCTCCCATTGATTCTTTTTGTCAGATAACCCCTTAAATCCTGGTGGCCTGCCTGGGAGTAGGGAAGGGTCCCTCCTCTGTCTGGTGGAACCCTGATACACCAAGTGATGTGCTGCCACAGGGCATGGGCCTGGACTCCTGGGTCTGATGAACAAGAGATGAACCAGGAAGCATGGGACTGCTATACAGAGGCCCACTGCCTGAATTTGGAGGCCACGTGACCGGTAGGACCTCAGTGATGGGAAGTTGGGGCCTAGACCAGCCGTCTAGGGTCAGAGGCTGAGGCGCACTCACCACCTCTGGCTGTCATCATCTGACCACACCCATCCTGCGGTCGCTGTGTTCCTCCAGGAGGACTGCGCACTCTGGATCCAGAAGAAGAAGTTCAGTCTTTGGCTTAGCTTCCAGTATGGGTTCCTCTGGAGTGGACGCAGCTTCCGTTCCCCCAGCCCCTGGTTCCGGAAGACAAGGTTCCAGCTCCCGAGGTTGACGTGGAAGCTCTGGCTCTGCAAGAAAGGATCACTGTCTGTGGGGATTTTGCATCTGCAGGTCCTGTGGCTCCAGCCGAAAAGGCTCCTACTCCGCTGGGCCTTGCGACTTCTGATCTCTGGATCGATGGTCTGGTCCTGGCAGCCGCTGGGGTACTTCAGGTCCAGGTAAGAGGGGAACATCAAGTGCACCACCACTCTGTCGCCCAGATCGGTCCTGCTTTTCCTCCTGCTGCCATTTCCACTCTAGATGGTCCACTCCTCTGCAGTGACGGGTGCAGGAATATTCCATTGCTGCAGGTCCAGACTCTCGGAATGACACTACACAGCCGCACCCACAAATTTCTTGTGGGCCCCACCCATTCCAAGGTGGGGCAATTTTGAACCACTCTACCCATTGTGCAGTATTCAATTGTGGAGTGCGGGGTTCTCGTTCTTTAAGCCACACCCATCAAGGGCGGGCCGGAGATTGTGCACAGGTTAATTTTCACGCTCTTTCTAGGACTTCACGCCCACAAGATGTGGAGTAACAGTTGTCATTTTCTTCTTTGATGCCATTCACTGCCATCTTTATGACCACTATTTTAGTCTCCGCAGCATTATCAATCCCACACAAAGTCTTAGTCACATTCAATAAAGTGGTCACATTCAGAATTTTAGTCTCTACAGTCTTCACGGTATCTCCACAATGCACAGTGTCAATCAACATCAAATTTTCCAGAGTTTCAATAACATCTGAGACACTTGTCACTTTTCTCAAATCTTCAGTCTCATCTTTTCTTGTCACATCAGTTTCATCTTTTCTTGTCACATCAGATTTATTTTTTTCCAGCATTTCAATGCTGAATGACTTCGGCATCCTGCTGACAACGCCAAGTGCAAGTGTCCTGTCTTCAGCTAAATGAACGGGATTCATATAGCTTAACAAGCAGCTAAACCGCTATACCGGGGTTAAATAAGGGAGACTGTAGTTTAATCTGTGGTTTATTGAACATAGGTATATAGATGGTGAAACTACAATACAAGACAGATACATAAAATCAGTGCTGTGTCCATAGAAATACACAATATACATAGGCATACACAATCTCCACAACTAGCTAAACGGGGAAACTGACTAAGCTGACTAATATGAGACATAGGGATGTATAGAGGGAATATGTCACGTACCAGCAATGCTAACGCAGGAGGAGTAGAAGGACGAGGTGCTTCCAGTATGCAGACCTGATAGAAAATGGCAGACTGGACAGAAAAAGGGGGCTGGAATAGACCATGGTACCTTGCAAACTTACCCAGGATGCATTGCAGATTGGAGGGAAATACAGAAGCAAAAATGAAACTAAGACAGAATTACACTGTAGTTATTATTTTTGGCCACTAGATGGAGCCAAAACTGTGAACATCAGAATCTATGAAAAACTGAGCATTATCACTGAATTTATGCTATGAGAAAAAACAGTTGAGTCATTAATTATGTCGGAGACAGAACACTCCCCGTCTGGCATTGAACAGATGGCACCATTCTTATCCTCCGAAGATAACAACAGAACCACCTCAGTCACTGGTCTGGAGAATGTTTTAGGTCCATCTCCTTTGGCCATCCTAAGATTAGGTCTGGTACATTGCCACTTCCTCTGTGGCTGCAGGGTAGACAAGCACTGTTTGCGCCACCTGTCCCAGAATGTATTGGTAAGACTTTGTACCTGTCTTCATTGGCACACTTGTAGAGGTCCTTAGCGTCGAATCCTCCTGGAGGGGCACTGGATAGACCTGTTTTCTGGGTTAGGAGAGTAGCTGGAGTCTTTGTATGAAGTGTAGACACCTGAGGGCAAATTTCAGCATCTGAGTCCTCTCTCACAAGTTCAAAGGTGTCTGGAAAATGTTCCTCAGTGTACGATAGTTTTGGTCCTGAGAGCCATGTTGTGCTCTCTAGTTGACTTGCGTCGATTGCTCTAGTTGCATTATCTGCAGGGTTTTTGTCCATGGGGATGAAATGCCACTGTTTTGGATGAACAGATCTCCTAATTCGTAGCACTCTGTTGTTGACATAAACATAGAATCACCTGGTTTCATTGTGAATGTATCCCAGGACTACTTTGCTGTCTGAGTAGAACTTGGCTTGTGTCAGGTCGATATCCATCTCAGATGCAATGAACTCTGCTAACTCGATGGCTAAGACTGCAGCACAAAGTTCTAACCTGTATGGTGTCCTCTGGTTGTGGAGCATGTTTGGCCTTTCCCATAATGAACCTGATGTGGCTCTGACATTTGGAGTCCACAGTTTTGAGATAAGCAACAGCAGCAATGGCTTTGACAGAAGCATCTGCAAATACATACAGACTTTGGCTCTGTATCTCTGTGGATGGCACAGGGGTGTATGGTCTTAGCACATTTAGGTTAGAGAGGGCTGCTAAAGAGTTCTTCCATGCTTCCCACTGGGTTCTCTTGTCAGGTGGCAGAGGTGCATCCCAGTCAGAAGTCTCCTTAGTTAAGTCTCCTAGTATGGCTTTGCCTTGTATAGTAACTGGACCTGCAAAACCTAAGGGATCATACAGGCTGTTGATGGTAGACAGGACACCTCTGCGTGTGAAAGGCTTTTCTTCCTGGCTGACCTGAAAGGTGAAAGTGTCTGACTGTTGATTCCAGAGAAGCCCGAGGCTGCGTTGCATTTCTGTGGGGTCTGACCCCAGGTCCAGGTCTCTGAGACCGTTACACAAGTCTTGTGAAGGGAATGCTTTCATGAGTTCTTGGCTTTTTGAGGCTATTTTGTGAAGCCTAAGGTTGGAGCAAGCAAGCATCTCTTGGGCTCTCTTGAGAAGACTGATGGCAGTCTCATTTGAAGGCATGGCTTTCAGACAGTTGTAAGGGGGTGAAACTCCGAAGGAGCCGAAGGAGAGTTGCCTTCCCAGCTCTGTGCCCGGAACCATTGAGCAGGGTATTAGGTTCCCCGGGGGACGCTTTAGGAGACCAGACTGTAGCCAGACACAGGAAGTGGACAGGACTGGGAGCAGGAAAGCTGCGTGCGCTTTCAGCAGAGCAGCGCAGAGACTGGAGGAGAGAGGACGTTGATGCAGGAGGGGAGAGGAAACATGTACCACCGCTGGAGTCAGAGAGACTGCGGACACAGGTGGTGGGCAGTGAGTACGAGAAGCCTGGTGCTGTACTGCCAGAAAGGCTTCTGACTCCCCTCCTTGATGAGACTTTGCCCCACAGAGACACTGCATACCTTGACCTGACACTCCCCTACAGTGATACCGCGTTAGGTGCTGAGATGCTCCCCTGTGACCAAGGGGTGTTTAGTGATGGGGTAGTAACCTGCAAAGAGTGACTGTGTGAGGTAGAGCCCCTGACCTCGGCGGGAGAACACAGTTGTCATATCAGAGGGAAGAACTGGGAGCAAAAGGGGATATGATCAGCCTCATACCCCTTTGGCTCCCACATTAACCCCTCATATTCCAGCTGAACTTTATTAAGGACCCTGGAGACAGATGACAGCAAGCACCGCTGGTGCCTCGGTGCCAACGTTGGACCAGAGTGATCCCTCCAATCAAGACTCCTGCGGACTAATAAGTTTTGTCTCATAGGAAAATAACTTTTCTTCTGTTTGAACCTCGTATATTTCTCTCTGCTGTTGATATAATCTGTTTCATATCATATTCACTTTTATACTGCTTGTTTTACCAGTATGATCCCCTGTAAATAAACCTCCCCTTTTACTGTTGGTCTGCCTGCTCCTTGGTGATATATACCTCTCCTGCACGTTATTACACAGTCATCAACTTAAAAGTCCTTTTCTATGAATTGTCTGACATCTGATCCATATTCTCTTTCTCCTTCTTGAGCTGATCTTTTGAGTCCATAGATGGCGACTGCAGGAGAAGGGCTATTGCCAAAGATGTGCACTCTCATGCGGTACTCTGTGACTTCTTTAGTAGCATCATTGTCTCTGTACCAGAAGAATCTTAGGAAGTTCCTGTCTCTCTCTCTCATAAGGAAACAATGGAACATTTGCTGGATGTCAGCGATGAAGGCAATGGAATCCTTACGGAAATGCATAAGTACTCCCAGTAGTTTGTTATTGAGGTCTGGTCCTGTCATCAGAACATCATTCAGGGAGACATCATCAAACTTAGCACTGGAGTCGAACACCACTCTAATCTGGCCCGATTTCTTAGGGTGGTATACTCCAAACATGGGTAGGAACCAGCATTCTTCAGAGTCTTTGAGAGTGGGAGCTAGTTCTGCGTGGCAGTTCTCAAATATCTTTGACATGAAGGAGAAGAAGTGATCTTCCATCTCTGGTTTCTTCTGCAGATTATGTTTAAGAGAGGAGAAACGTTTGAATGCAAGATCTCTGTTGTTTGGTAGATGTGATCTGTGGATTCTGAAGAGTAGGGGTGCAACCCAACTGTTGGTCTCATCTTTTACGAGTCCTTTGCCAATTACCTCCAAGAACAACTTGTCCTCTACTGACATTGCTACTTGGTTGTCTTGCTTAGTTCTTTGGAAGACTGTGCACCCCAACTGATCCTCATAGCTTCCTAACACTATACTGCTGTCACGAGTAAAGTCTATTAAGTGATTGGTTAGTTGGATGCTGTGTGGTAGTTCCTTGACATGGAACTTGTTGTTGCAAGGTTGAAACAGAGATGGACGCCCTTTCTCCAATGTATTTGTTAGCATACTTGTCACGGAAGATGGGGCGTGCATGTGTCCCAAGCATATGTTTCCTATTATGACCCATCCTAGGTCTAGCTTTTGGGCATAGGGAGCATTGTTGAGTCCATTGATATGACATCTCACTTTATGAACCTATAGGATATCTCTTCCCAGTAGCAGTATTATCTGTGCCTGAGGGTCGAGTTCCGGTATAAGGTGTGCTATGCATTTCAAGTGAACATGATGGATTGCCACATCTGGTGTAGGGATTTCAGATCTATTTTCTGGGATCTGGTTACACTCGATGATTGTAGGTAGTGGCAGGCAGAATTTTCCGACTAAGGACTCAATTTGGTAGTCAGTGGCTTTCCTACCTGCTGTTGTCACAGTGCCTGCACATGTCTTTAATGAGTAAAGCATGCTTGGTCCTTTAATGTTGAATAGGTCAAAAAATGTTGATCTAGCCAGGGATCGATTACTTTGATCATCCAAGATAGCATACAGTCTCACAGCTTTGTCTCTATGGCCCTTTGGTACAATCTGATGAGGCATATTTTTGAACAAGACCTACTGTCTATTGTCCCTTTACAGACTTCAGTACATTGTGAAGTGATCTCTGGCATAGCTGCATCAGTGCTCTTTTCCTCCCTGCCATGCTCACTGTCAGCTGGCGTGTTCTGTGCACTCCATGGAGCTGGGCCAGGGTGTAGGGCAGTGTTGTGATCTGTGGTACCACATTCTGTGCATTTTACACTGACTTTACATTCCTTGGTGAGATGAATGGTGGATGAGCAGCACTTGTAGCAGATAACGTTCTCTTTCAGGAAGCTTCTGCGATCCGGCATAGATTTTCCTCTGAAGGCTCTGCATTTCAGGAGAGGATGAGGCTTCTGATGAAGCGGGCACTGCTTGTCAGGTTCTTGTACCTTTGTCTCTGATTGAGAGCGGCCAGCAGACCTGTAATTGGAACTTGTAGAAGAAACATTAGTCTTGTGCACTGCCACAGATGTTCTGCGTGGGTTTGCAGCTGGTGGTGGTGCGGCATAGGACATTGCAAAGTCAAAGCTGGGATCATTTCTGATTGTCGCTTGCTCGTGTATAAAGTCTACAAAAATGGAGAAGGGAGGGAATGAAACACTGTGTTTGTATTTGTATGTGGAACCACGTGTGAGCCACCTCTCCTGTAGATTGTATGGCAACTTTTAGACTATAGGGTTAACACCTTTGGCTGTGTTGAGGTATGCAAGTCCTGGTAGGTCACCTTCACATTTGGCAACTAGGACCTCTTGTAGCAGGTCATCTACTAGCTCTCTAAGTTTTGGGAGACCTTTGTTAGATATTTTAGGAAAGTCATCGATTCTTTTGAACAAGGCTCTCTCTATGACCTCTGCTGAGCCGTAACACTCATCCAGCATCTTCCAGATCTCTTTGAGACCGATTTGAGGGTGATTTATGTTAATGTCTCTGATCCTTACTGCATGTTTGACAGACTCTTCTCCTAGGTATTTGACTAAGAGGTCTATCTCTTCCCCGTGTTGCAGCCCCAAGTCTCTAGTAACATTTTGGAAGGAAGCTTTCCAAGCTCTGTAACCTCCAGCATGGTCAGTGATTTTCATGAGTCCCTTGGTAACCAGATCATGTTGTGTGAAGATCCTAGCAAGGTCTGTTGTGAACCGGTTGTCAGCAGAGTATACTGGTGATGGGTCACCCTGACAGTGATGTGAGGTGCGTTCATACCTGTTAGTATCCTCAGGGTGGTGCCAGTCGGTATCATATTGCTTTGGTCTGATGTGTGGTGTGTCAGCAAGGTGAATCACGTTGGTTACCTGGTGAGGGGCAAGGTAGACAGAAGAGTTACTTTGCTCGACGTTTTCCTGCAGCTGAGTCTCATGATGACTCTCATTCATTTCACTGGATGTGTCGTGATCTTGGTTATAGTTTGGATGAGGAAGTTCATTAACATACTGAGATGTGTGTTGTGGTGAATCTTGCAGTGGCAACTTCAGACTTGACGCACTGCTACGACTATGCAGCTCAGGGTTGTGCGTGGCTTCCAGTGCTTCTGCCTCTGCCAGTGCTGCAGCAGCCTCTCTTTTTACTGCTAAGCTCTCTAAGGCGGCATCCACACGTGCCTTCTCTAACTGCATCTTTCTCTCTTGCTCATCTCTCTAAGCGTAACTGTATGCGTGACCTTCTCTCTTGGTCTTCTAAGCATGCTTTCTCTAATTTAAGTTGCATCTCTTCTTCAGCATAGCGTGCTCGCATTTTGGCAGCTTCCGCATTTGCACAGGCAATGGCGACCGTGCTGCTGATAGATACAGCCTTTGAGGAGACGGATGTAGCAGATTTTGTCCTGTGTGATTTGTGGGTCATGGTGTCTTTGGAGGGATGCTTGGCTGTGCAGCCGGTGACTTGAATCTCACTAGATGGATTTCTGCAGTTTACTAGTTCCTGCAGGATAGATGAAAGCTCTTCTATCTCTGAGTTCCACTAGCTGGATAGCTGCTGTTTTACTGCGGTCCTGCAAGATGGAAAGTTCTTCTCTCTGTATTCCCACTAGCTGGAGAGCCTCTGTTTCACTCTCTTGTCTTCAGCTAAATGAATGGGATTCACATAGCTTAACAAGCAGCTAAACCGCTATACCGGGGTCCAATAAGGGAGACTATAGTTGAATCTGTGGTTTTTTGAATGTAGGTATATAGATGGTGAAACTACAATACAAGACAGATACATAAAATCAGTGCTGTGACCATAGAAATACACAATATACATAGGCATACACAATCTGCACTACTAGCTGAACAAGGGGAACTGACTAAGCTGACTAATATGAGAGATAGAGATGTATAGAGGGAAGATGTCACGTACCAGCGATGCTAACGCAAGGGGAGTAGAAGGATGAGGTGCTTCCAGTATGCAGACCTGATAGAAAATGGCAGACTGGACAGAAAAAGGGGGCTGGAATAGACCATGGTACCTTGCAAACTTACACAGGATGCATTGCAGATTGGAGGGAAATACAGAAGCAAAAATGAAACTAAGACAGAATTACACTGTAGTTATAATTTTTGGCCACTAGATGGAGCCAAAACGGTGAACATCAGAATCTATGAAAAACTGAGCATTATCACTGAATTTATGCTATGAGAATAAACAGTTAAGAGTCATTAATTATGTCAGAGACAGAACAGCAAGGTTCAGCTAGGGCGGTGGTCATGACTGAGGAAAACGGCCCAGGTGCGTCCTGGCCTCCCGTCACATACACATCACAGTTCTCTATCAGCATACCTGTAGCTCCATTCTTATCACCTTCAGGGCCATTCCCAGGTGGCTGTACATTTTTTCCACAAATTTTAGTATAAACGGAATCACAGTCCAATTCCAAATTTAAACAAGAAACTTTACTCATATTCATTCTAAGTCCGTTCACTTCAGTTATAGCATTTACATCAGGTAACACAAATTTTGCTTTCTTCTCTTTCTCTAATTCCTCACTGTCACCTTCCAGAACGTTCCTGGTTGTCCTGTCCCAGTCAGCATCACAGCATCCTCCCTGTCCACCTTTGCTATCTTTGGGAGTTTTTCTGTCTGTTTCACCACAGACAAAAGGGCCTCTGTCCAAGTAGTAAGCTGCCTCATTAAGAGCGGTCTGTGCTGCCATATTGCTTACAACTGTCTCTCTACCATCTGCAGTGCAGTGCTCTGTACTGCAATATTCTGCACTGCTGTCATCTGTGGCCCTCAGGCCCTAAACGACTGGGCTTGTGTCCTAAAATGTTACGGGGCTAACTGCCCTGTAAGGGCTACTTTGCCCAACTGACAAAAATGCCGGATGCTCCCTGGCTTAGCCACAGTTAGCCCCTAGTACATTTAACTTTTTATATTCTGAGCATAACTTTACCCATATTTAGAGGACTAAATAGGGGACTATACTTTCCCTACCATAAAGCATAATAACAATATACATTTATAAAACCATACATTAATATATACACATCTGTTATGAATGGGCACTGAGGAGGATAGCAGGCCCAGGCTAAGCCACAGAAAACCAGAGAGGTTGGTAACTAAGTGGATGCAGACCCCTGATCCTATCCACACAACTAGCAGTAGCCGTGGAGCGTACCTACGATGATCCTAGATGCCTTGACACAGCCGGAGAGCTAACTAAGCCTAAAGCAAGAAAGGGGAAATCTAATCACTTCAAAGACGTGGTCTTTCTCCAACAGATGAACTTTAATAAACAGCAAGGCATCCATCAAATCAGCAGCACAGTTCACACAGAGTGGCATCTCCTCAATCTCCCTGTCCTTCAGACAGTCCTGATTCTGCACTGCCTCATTGAATAACATTGGTCCAAGGGCAATCCGATATTTTATGTTAGTGTGAGCGAGCCCAAAGGCTGGAATCATATGAGCACATAGCTTCCGATGTGAGAGTTAACCCATAGAATAACACTGGTCCAAGTGTTATATGATCTTTTATTGCACAACACTCAGCCATTTTATACGCTTGTGTGACCCTGGCTTAAGTGTGTATACACAGCATGTGCAAGAGTTGTGTGAGTGTAAGAGTATGCGCACACGCTACGGATTGGGGTGCTGATTTGGCCTCGCGGATTTTGTGAAATCCGCAGGTAAATCTGCAGGTCGAAAGACCTGCGGTTTTGCCCTGCGGTTTTTCATCTCCACAATGGAGGAGATGGCAAACCGCAGTGGAATCCGCAGAAAGAATTGACATGTCAATTCTTTCTGCAGTTTAAGAAACCGCAGGAAAACCGCATGGAAAAATCCGCACCATCTGCACTGCGGTTTTTAATATCCATAGGATATTATGGTACTGTACACTGCAGCAAAAACTGCTACGGATCCACAGCGGCCAAATCCGCTGCGGAACCGCAGCAGAATCCACAGCGTGTGCACACACCCTTAGGGTATGCCCACACATGTGTTTAAAAAATTGGTCCCATTCTCATCCAGAAAAGTTGGATGAATTAAAAAAAATCTAAACAATAAAAGTACACATATTTAGTATTACCGCATCCGTAGTGACCAGACCTATAAAACTGTCCCACTAGTTAATCCCTTTAGTGAACACCATGAAAAAAAAAAACAAGGCAAAAAAATGCTTTATCATCATACCACCAAACAAAAAGGGGAATAACACACGATCAAAAAGATGGATATAAATAGACGTGGTACTGCTGAAAACGTCATTGTGTCCTTCAAAAAACAAGCTGCAATATAGGTCCATCACTGGAAATTAAAAAAGTTATAGCTCTCAGAATAAAGCGATGCAAAAATAATTATTTTTTCTATAAAAATAGTTTTTATTGTATAAAAGTGTGAAAACTAAAAAAAGATATAAATGAGGTATCTCTGTCATCGTACTGACCAGAAGAATAAAACTGCTTTATAAATTCTACCAGACGCAGAACTGAATAAATGCTCCCACCCCCATGAAAAGAAATTCATGAATTGCTGGTTTTTGTTCATTCTGCCTCCCAAAAATTGGAATAAAAAGCGATCAAAAAATGTTATGTGCCAGAAAATGGTACCAATAAAAACATCAACTCATCCTACAAAAAACAAGACCTCATATGACTCTGTGGGCCAAAATATAGAAAAATTATAGCTCTCAAAATGTGGTGATTCAACTTTTTATGCAATAAAGAGTCTTTTAGTGTGTGACAGCTGCCAAACATAAAAACCTGATATAGAGTAAATAGTAAATCAAACCCTTTATCAACCCCTTAGTTAGGGAAAAATAATAAAATAAAAAAGTATTTATTTTCATTTTTCCATTAGGGTTAGGGCTAAAGTTAGGGTTAGTGTTGGGTGTTGTGAGTTCATTTTCCCCTTCACCGTCGATGTCTGATGAACTCCCTCTTTTGGTGAAGGAAGGTAGTGAGGCTGATTACCAAACACCTGATCTTGTGGATGATGACTGGGTGGCAGGAACTGCTGACTGGATTTAAGGCAGCCGACGCCCTTCTGAGTCGCTGGTGATTTCTCTGCTGGATTCTTGGAGACCAGTCTGATTTCTGCTTCCCAAAGATAAGTTTTTGCGCTGCTATTGAACTTATTAGTTTTGTTTTGTTTTCCTTGTTTTTTGGAGTTCAGCCATCCCCGGTTTTGTGTTGTGCTGAGTTCCATTTTTGTCTCTGATCAGTTTGTGTCTTTGCTCTGTCTTCAGAATTTACCTGAGTGCTGATATAGTCTTTTTGAAGTCCTAGCGACTTCAGGGCCTGTTTTTCAGACGGTTGGAACATTTTTTGGTAGGGTTTTTTACGGATTGCAGACAGCATCTTTTCTATCCTGCCCTTTTTAGTTAGCTTGGGCCCCATCGTTTGCTCAACCTATCTTTCTATCTGTGTTAGTGTTTTCATCTTGCTTCACCGTCATTATATGTTGGGGTCTGCCTATTGCTTTGGGGTCTGCTCTGGGGCAGTTTAGATTTCCCCTTTCTTTCTTTAGGCCTATTTAGTTCTCCGGCTGTGATCGAGGGGTCTAGGGCATCGTAGGAACCCCCCACGGCTACTGTTAGTTGTTGTGGATAGGATCAGGGGTCTGCAATCCGATAGCTACCAACCTCTCCGGTTTTCTGGACTTAGCTTGTATTTTTGTTTTTTCCTCCTTCGGTGACTCATTCATAACAGAATCACCAGCCATACCGCAGATCCTAGGGTACTCAATAGCAGGAGGGAATTGTAAAAAAAAAAAAAAGTTTGTCAGAATTTTTTTTTTTGTGTATATTTTTTCCTCTATGTCTCTGAGGCCGTAGGGGGGAATTTATTTTTTCTTTCTCAATGGAGATGAAGCAATTGTCTGATCGTGTGGAGCAGCTCACTGCTGAAGTGCGGGGAATTTCCGCCTATCTTGCTCATTCACATGCTGCTGAACCAAAGATCCCTACTCCTGATGTGTTTTTTAGGGATCGGTCTAAATTATTGAATTTTAAGAATAATTGTAAATTATTTTTTGCCTTGAAACCTAACGCGTTGGGGAGCTCCGCGCAGCAGGTTAAAATTGTCATCTCTTTGCTGCGCGGCGATCGCCAGGATTGGGCGTTTTCTTTGAAACCTGATGATCCTATTCTTACTAATGTGAACGCATTTTTTCAAGCCTTGGGGTTGTTGTATGATGAACCTAATGCTATTGATCAGGCTGAAAAGGCCCTGTTGGCATTGAGCCAGGGTCGGGATTCTGCAGAGTTGTACTGTCAAAAATTCCGAAAGTGGGCGGTCCGTACTACCTGGAATGATGGTGCCTTGGCAGCTCTCTTTCAGAAGGGTTTGTCAGAAACCGTAAAAGATAATATGGTGGGATTTCCTATTCCCTCTGGTCTTGACGATTCTATGTCATTAGCCATTCAGGTTGATCGGCATTTGCGTGAACGCAAAACCGCACGAGAGGTGTTGCCACCTGTTGAACAAATGTCTGAACCTATGCAATGTGATAGAGTTTTGTCTAGGGCGCAACGTCAGGAGTTCAGAAGGTGTAATAAGCTGTGTTTCTTCTGTGGTGATGCCTCGCATATTATTTCTGTCTGCCCTAAACGAGTGAAACGTTTTGCACACACATTTGCTGTGGGTGGTGTTCAACCTAAGCTTCTTCTGGCAATTACTCTGATCTGCTCCCTGTCCACATTTTCCGCTAAGGCTTTTGTGGATTCGGGAGCAGCTCTGAACCTGATGGACTTGGATTTTGCTAAACGTTGTCGATTTCCTATGACACCTCTGCGGATGCCTATCCCTTTGAGGGGTATTGATGCTACTCCTTGGGCGAAGAATAAACCTCAGTTTTGGACCCAGGTGGTAATGCGGGTCACCCCAGACCATCAAGAGAATTGCAGGTTTTTGGTGTTGCATAATTTGCATGATACCATTGTTCTGGGGTTTCCCTGGTTGCAAATCCATAATCCAGTTTTGGATTGGAAATCTGTGTCTGTGGTGAGTTGGGGTTGTTGGTGTGCCCTTAGTGATGCTTCTGTTTTCTCCACCTCTCCCCAGTCGCATGATGTTCCTGACTATTTGGCTGATTTTCATGATGTATTTAGTGAGAGTGAGTCTGCGTCTTTGCCCCCTCATAGGAGTTATGACTGTGCAATTGAGCTGAGCCCTGGGTGTAAATTTCCCAAGGGTCGACTTTTCAATCTATCAATACCCGAGCACGAGGCTATGCGATCCTATATTAAGGAGTCATTGGAGAAGGGTCATATTAGACCATCCTCTTCACCCTTACGTGCTGGGTTTTTTTTCGTGGCTAAGAAAGATGGGTCATTAAGGCCTTGTATTGACTATCTTTCCCTCAACAAAATTACTGTTAAATATCAGTATCCGTTACCCCTGATTTCTGATCTATTCTCCAGAGTTAAAGGTGCTTGCTGGTTTACAAAGCTTGACCTTAGGGGGGCGTATAATCTTTTTCGCATTAAGCATGGGGATGAATGGAAGACAGCGTTTAATACTCCGGAGGGACATTTTGAGTACCTGGTGATGCCTTTTTGGCTCACTAATGCCCCTTCTGTCTTCCAGTGCTTCATGAATGATATTTTCCGAGACTTGGTGGATACATTTTTGATCATCTATCTGGATAATATTTTGATCTTTTCCAAGGATTGGGACTCTCATGTGGAATATGTTCGGACTGTGTTCCGGATTTTAAGGGAGAATTCCCTGTATGTCAAGGGATCGAAATGCCTTTTTGGTGTACAGAGGATTTCATTTTTGGGATTTATTTTGTCTCCGTTAACTATTGAAATGGACCCGGCCATGGTACAGGCCATTTCTGATTGGGTTCAGCCCACTTCTTTGAAGGCCCTCCAGAAGTTTTGGGGTTTTGCTAATTTTTATCGGAAAGTTATAGCTAATTTTTCTGGTATTGCCAAACCATTGACTGATTTGACTAAGAAGGGTGCTAATGTGCCGAATTGGTCTCCGGAGGCTGTTTCTTCCTTTCAGGAGCTGAAGCGAAGGTTCACTTCTGCTCCGGTTTTGCGGCAACCTGATGTCTCACTCCCATTTCAGGTAGAGGTGGACGCTTCTGAGAAACAGCAGGAGCTGTTTTGTCCCAAAAAGATCCTGTAACATCTAAAATGAATCCCTGTGCTTTCTTTTCCCGAAAGCTCTCCCCATCCGAAAGTAACTATGATGTGGGGAATCGAGAACTGTTAGCCATGAAATGGGCATTTGAGGAGTGGAGACATTGGTTGGAGGGAGCTAAACATCAAGTCTTGATCCTTACTGACCACAAGAATTTGATTTACCTGGAGTCGGCCAAACACTTGAATCCTAGACAGGCTAAGTGGGCCTTGTTTTTCACACGTTTTGATTTTGTGGTCTCTTTTCTTCCGGGCATTAAGAATGTCAAGGCAGACAACCTCTCTAGGAGTTTCTTTGCTGATTCTCCTGTTGTGACCAAGCCTGCTACCATCTTAGGTGAGGGGGTAGTTCTTTCTGCCATCTCGCCCAATTTGAGACGTGCTCTGGAAGAGTTTCAGGAGGACAAACCTGAGCGTTGTCCCATTGGAAAATTATATGTTCCTGACCAGTGGAGGAAGAGAGTGATGTCTGACGTTCATTGCTCTGCATTGGCTGGTCATCCAGGTATTTTTGGTACTAGAGATTTGGTGAGTCAGTCTTTTTGGTGGCCCGCCTTGCCTCGTGATGTTAGGAATTTTGTGCAGTCCTGTGGGACTTGCTCTCAGTCTAAACCTTGTTCTCACTCTAGTGGGTTGTTGATGCCCTTGACTGTGCCCAGGAGGCCATTGACCCATATTTCAATGGATTTTATCTCTGATATGCCTGTATCTCAGAGAATGACTGTTATTTGGGTGATTTGTGATAGATTCTCTAAGATGGTCCATCTTGTACCACTCCCTAAGTTGCCATCCTCCTCAGAGTTGGCGCCCTTGTTTTTGCAACAGGTGGTTCGCTTGCACGGGATTCCTGAGAACATTGTATCTGACAGAGGTGTTCAGTTTGTGTCTAGATTTTGGAGGACTTTCTGTTCCAAGCTGGGAATTCAGTTGTCCTTCTCCTCTGCGTTTCACCCTCAGACCAATGGGCAGACGGAGAGAACAAGCCAGACTTTGGAGTCGTATTTGAGATGTTTTATTTCTGCTGATCAGGATGATTGGGTTTCATTTTTGCCCTTGGCCGAATTTGCTTTAAATAATAGAGCTAGTTCTGCCACTTTGATGTCACCTTTTTTTTGTAACTTTGGGTTTCATCCTCGATTCTCTTCAGGGCAGGTGGAGCCTTCTGCCTGCCCAGGTGTTGACACTGTGGTGGAGAGAATTCACCAGATCTGGGACCAAGTGGTGGATAAGTTGTCTCTCTCCCTGGTAAAAAGGCCCAGCGGTTTTCCAACCGGCATAGGACCATTGGTCCCCAGTTTAAGGTGGGTGATATGGTTTGGTTGTCATCAAAGAATATTGCTATGAAGGTGGCTTCTCCAAAGTTTAAACCTAGATTTATTGGACCTTACAAGATTTTGGAGATTCTTAATCCAGTCTCTTTTCTATTGGCTCTTCCTGTTACATTTAAGATCCATAACGTGTTTCATAAGTCTCTGTTAAAGAGGTTTGTTGAGCCAGTGTTTCCTGTGGTGGCACCTTCTGACCCGGTATTGGTTGAAGGTAATGTGGAATATGAGGTTGAGAAGATACTGGATTCTCGTCTGGCTAGACGGAGACTCCAGTGTTTGGTTAAATGGAAGGGTTATGGCCAGGAGGATAATTCTTGGGTCCCTGCATCCGATATTCATGCCGAAAGATTGGTTCGTGCCTTTCATCGGGCCCATCCTGATCGCCTTGGTGGTGTGCATGAGGGTTCGGTGACTCCTCCTCAAGGGAGAGGTACTGTTGTGAGTTAATTTCCCCCTTCACCGTCGATGTGTGATGAACTCCCTCTTCTGGTGAAGGAAGGTAGTGAGGCTGATTACCAAACACCTGATCTTGTGGATGATGACTGGGTGGCAGGAACTGCTGACTGGATATAAGGCAGCCGATGCCCTTCTGAGTCGCTGGTGATTTCTCTGCTGGATTCTTGGAGACCAGTCTGATTCCTGCTTCCCAAAGATAAGTTTTTGCTCTGCTATTGAACTTATTAGTTTTGTTTTGTTTTCCTTGTTTTTTGGAGTTCAGCCATCCCTGGTCTGGGGTGTGCTGAGTTCCATTTTTGTCTCTGATCAGTTTGTCTCTTTGCTCTGTCTTCAGAATTTACCTGAGTGCTGATATAGTCTTTTTGAAGTCCTAGCGCCTTCAGGGCCTGTTTTTCCTATCAGACGGTTGGGACATTTTTTGGTAGGGTTTTTTACGGATTGCAGACAGCAGCTTTTCTATCCTGTCCTTTTTAGTTAGCTTGGGCTCAACCTATCTTTCTATCTGTGTTAGTGTTTTCATCTTGCTTCACCGTCATTATATGTTGGGGGCTGCCTATTGCTTTGGTGTCTGCTCTGGGGCAGTTTAGATTTCCCCTTTCTTTCTTTAGGCCTATTTAGTTCTCCGGCTGTGATCGAGGGGTCTAGGGCATCGTAGGAACCACCCACGGCTACTGTTAGTTGTTGTGGATAGGATCAGGGGTCTGCAATCCGATAGCTACCAACCTCTCCGGTTTTCTGGACTTAGCTTGTATTTTTGCTTTTTCCTCCTTCGGTGACTCATTCATAACAGTTGGGGCTAAAATTAGGTTTAGGGTTGGGGTGAAAGTTAGGGTTGTGGCTTAAGTTAGGGATAAGGTTGGTTTTAAAGTTAGGGTTAGGGTTGTGCCTAAAGTTAGGATTAGGGCTAGGGTTGGGATTAGGGTTAGGGTTGGGATTTGGATTAAGGGATTGGATTAGGATTAAGGGTGTGCTGAGGTTAGGGTTGGAGTTAGAATTGGGGGGTTCCACTGTTTAAGGACATCAGTGGCTCTCTAAATGTGACATGCGTCTGATCTCAATTCCAGCCAATTCTGCGCCGAGGGATTTAAACGGTGCTCCTTCCCTTCCGAGCTCTGTCATGTGCCCAAACAGTGGTTTACCCCCACATATGGGGTATCAACATACTCAGGACAAATTGCAACTTTTGGGGTCCAATTTATCCTGTTATTCTTGGGAAAATAAAACATTGGGGGTGAAAATATCATTTTTGTCAAAAAAATAAGATTTTTTATTTTTATGCTCTACATTTTAAATTTCTGTGAAGCACTTGGGGGTTCAAAGTGCTCACCACACATCTAGAAAAGTTACTTAGGGGGTCTACTTTCCAAAATGGTGTCACTTGTGGGGGCTTACACTGTTTAGGCACATCAGGGGTCTCCAAACACGACATGGCATCCGATCTCAATTCCAGCCAATTTTGCATTGAAAGTCAAACGTCGCTCCTTCCCTTCTGAGCTCTGCCATGTGCCCAAACAGTGGTTTACCCCCACATATGGGGTATCAGCATACTCAGGACAAATTGTACAATCATTTTTGGGGTCCAGTTTCTCCTGTTACCCTTGGTAAAATAAACAAATTGGATCTGAATTAAATTTTTTTGTGAAAAAAAGTTAAATGTTCATTTTTTTTAAACTTTTCAAAAATTACTGTGAAGCACCTTAAGAGTTAATAAACTAGTTAAATGTGGTTTTGAGCAGGTGCAGTTTTTAGAAGGGTGTCACTTTTGGGTATTTTCTATCATGTAGACCCCTCAAAGCGACTTCAAATGTGATGTTATCCCTAAAAAAATTGTGTAAAAATGAGAAATCGCTGGTCAAATTTTAAGCCTTTTAACTTCCTAGTAAAAAAAAAAAGTGGTTACAAAATTGTACTACTGTAAAGAAGGCATGTGGGAAATGTTATTTATTAACTATTTTGTGTGACATATTTCTATGTTTTAAAGGCATGACAATTCAAAGTTGGAAAATTGCAAAATTTTCAAAATTTTTGCCAAATTTCCATTTTTTTCACAAATAAATACAAGTCAAATCAAAGAAGTTTTATGACTGTCATGAAGTACAATATGTCATGAGAAAACAATGTCAGAATCTCCAGGATCCATAGAAGCATTCCAGAGTTATTACCTCATAAAGGACAGTGGTCAGAATTGTAAAAATTGGACTGGTCATTAACATGTAAACCACCTTTAGGGGTAAAGGGGTTAATTTAATAATCTGAACCAAATTTTGAGCTGTCTGTATAAATATGCAAACCTTTCTGAACTTGATTACATTCTGCATAGACTGCAGAGAGTTAATAGTGCAAAAAAAGCACACTTCTTTTTCCACTAATTGGGATTTATTTGGCTCTCAAGTTTTTGTACTAATAATAATTCATCTTTAATATTACAAGAATTTAATAAAAATGTATCAGGATTCTCTTTCCCTTAATTAACTCCTTAGTGACTGAGCTAATTTTTAGTGACATAGTGTACTTCATGTTAGTGATAACATTTCCTTGATATGGTTTGCTTATATTTATGAAAATATTAAAAATGTGACCAAAAATTTGAAAATGTAGCAATTTTCATTTTTTTATTTCTATGCCCTTAAACAATATAGTTATGTCACACAAAATATGTAATAAATAACGTTTCTAACATGCCTACTTTATATCAGCACAATTTTTGTAACATCATTTTTTTGTTAGGAAGGTAGAAGGGTTCAAAGCTGATAAGAAATTTCTAATTTTTCCACCAAAATTTATAAAACCGTTTTCTTCAGGGACCACAATCCATTTGAAGTGACTTTGAGGGGCCCATATGACAGAAAATACCCAAAAATGACACCATTCTAAAACTGCACCTCTCAGGATGCTAAAAACTACATTCAAGAAGTTTATTAAACCTTCAGGTGCTTCACAAGAATGAATAGAATGTGGAAGGAAAACAATAATATTTTACTTTTTTCCAAAATTTTTTAATTTAGCCCTAATTTTTTTATTTTTACAAGTGTAACAGGATAAAATGCACTACAAATTTTAGTGTGCAAGTTCTCCTGAGCATGCTGACATCTCACATGTGGGAGAAAACTATTGTTTGTGTGCATGGCATGGCTCAAAAGGGAACGCAAAAATAGCTGGAACCTCAAGCGGCCACCATGTCGTGTTTGAAGAGCCTTTGATATGCCTAAGCAATAGAAATCCTCAACATGTAACCCTACTTTGAAAACTACACCCCTCAAGGACTTTGAGAGGACATTGCTGACCATAGAAGTTTACCCTCTGCAGGCGATAAAGCAAGGTGGCTCAGTGGTTATCACTATTGTTTTGCTACCCTGAGGTCTGGTTCAAATCCCACTAAGGACTACATCTGCAAGGGGTTTGTATCTTCTCCCCATGTTTTCGTAGTTTTCCTCCAGTTACTCCAGTTTCCTCCCACATGCCAAAGACATATTGCATATTGATAGGTTGTTTAGCACAGTGATCATGAATGATGTCTGTATGACTTTGCAGAATATGTTGGCGCTGTATAAGAAAACATAATAAATAAATATTAACTTCTACTCTGCAGGTGAGATGGACAACACAGCTAACAATTGAATTTACACTCTATGGATGGTAGAGAGACACTTACCCAGTGACTGTAGAGATGGAAAACAAGTCTGCAACACATACGGTGCACCACTGATCTGTAGTACTGCTACAACTGTACAATGTGGGATAGTCTGTAAATTGTCATAGCTACAGGGCTTTATTGCGAGGCCTGCACAGCCATGCATATTGATGTCATACAGCTCTCTGATACCTCAGTCAAGTGTAGGAAATGTTGCAAGGCTAGTGTATTTTTTTCATTTGCGAAAAATGAATCAAATCTCAATTTTCAAATTTTCTTAAATTCTTCTCAGATAAATACACTCATCTCTAATATTCTAATACTCACCATTGCATTAATACTAATGTTTTGCTTGCTTTAGGAATACAGACAATCCCAACACCCCCAAATGAAATAGACGTAGTATGTTACTGCAACTTGAAGACCACCAAACAAAGAGTATACTGTCCATCGATTGCACTGTGTACCAGAATTTTATAATTGTATCCCATAAACTGCATTTTTATAAAGAATAAAGTATTAAGACACTATCCATGGTGAGTGCCACCTATTTTCTTCTATTGCTGGACTAAAAAATTTAAAGGGAATTTGTCACCTATTTTTTGGCATATAAGATGCAGCCACTGCCATCAGGGGCTTATCTACAGCATTCTGTAATGCTGTAGATAAGCCCTTGATGTAACCTGAAAGATAAGAAAAACGAGTTAGATCATACTCACCGGGGGGGGGGGGCGGTCCAGTCCGGGTCCGAAGGGTGTCGCAGTCCTGTCCGGCACCTCCCATCTTCTAGCGATGATGTCCTCTTCTTTGCTTCCCATCGTGGCTCTGGCGCAGGCATACTGCTCTGCCCTGTTGAGGGCAGCGCAGAGTACTGCAGTGTGCAGGCGCCGGACCTCTCAGACCTTTCCTGGCGCCTGCCAGTGCCTGCGCACTGCAATTCTCTATTCTGCCCTCAACAGGGCAGAGCAGTACGCCTGCGCCGGACGGTGACATCCATCGGATCCGGACCGGATTGCCCGTGAGTATAATCTATCTCGTTTTTCTTATCTTTCAGGTTACATTGGGAGCTTATCTACAGCATTACAGAATGCTGTAGATAAGCCCCTGATGGCGGTGGCCGCATCTTATCTGCCAAAAAATAGGTGACAGATTCCCTTCAAGTCCACAAAAAATGTTAAAGAAGATGTACCTGTGCTTCCCCTGCACTGATAATTGGGGTCTGCTGCATCCTGCTTGTGCATTTGTGTTCTCACCTGGTGTTGGTAAAGCTGTTTTTTCTGGTTTGTTTTTTGAATTTATGTCCTTTGAGTTATGATTGAACCACTTAAGGCATTTGAATTATCGGATATTGGTAGGTTAGCAAATGGAGGAAACATGAGAAATTCAGGTTTGGAGACATTCAGTTTCAGATAGAGGGAGGACATGATGTTATAAGCAGGAGATGGGCAACCTTTGGCATTAACCTTTGGTGTTTGGTACTATGAGGGTGATGTCAGGAAAAGAGGTGTATAATTGGGTATCATCAGCATAGAGATGATACTGAAAACCAAATCTGCTGATTGTTTGCCAATGCGGGCAGTATATAGAGAGAAGATGGGAAGGTCTAGGATTGAACCCTGATAGTAAGGGTAAGATTAGAGGAATAAGTGCCTGCAAAAGTTACAGTGAAGGAGTGGTCAGAGAGGCAGGTGGAGAACCCGGAGAGAACGGTGTCCTTGTGTATCAAGTACTCTAAGTTCTGGTCCTTATTGTGGGAGACTCAAGGGTGGTTGCAAAGCTGCTGCCGAAGGAAGCGTGACAACAGACTTATGTAAAAAAGACTGTTGCAAAGTAAACTGGGAGTTGCCAAAGAGTGAACCTACAGATCCTGTGTAAACTGCTGCAAGTACAAATATAGCATGATAAATATTATAAATTAAAACTATCTACCTCAGTTCAAGATAACCTGTTGACTCGTAAGATTGTTGAAACCATTGTGTCAATTTTCTTCTTTAAAACTGAGTTACATCAAACTTGACAGTGAGGAAAATCATTAATACTGCCATCTACATATGCAGTCATTTCATTCACCATTCCTGTCATGGCAGTGTGACAAGTGTCAGATAGAAATTGCCTACTGAGAGAGATTTCCCTGACATTACTGGTAACCAGATGCTAAACCGCCCCTTATTTATTTTTCTAAATAATTTTCATCTGTGTCGGGTAGAATGCGATCCCTCCTTGCAGCACATTAGGATTACTACTGGGATGTCACAAGATGGAACCATCTAATGTGTACTTTCTGTGACATTCCTGTGGCACAGGGGTGACTACTGTGACTATCCAGTTTATGGAGGCCAATATGGCTGTCTGTACTTTATAGGCAAACACTCAATAAAAATACTAATCCACAATTTATTTAAGATTGGAAGTGGAAAAGAATCACAGATGAAGGGAAAGTATCTTGTGCTTTGTCTTGATCTATTAAATAGCTGTGTGGAAACAAAGGCAGAGACAAAATTAGCAATTTTGTGGATATTTATTACAGTAGAAGTATAACAGTATAATAGTTAAGTGAATAGAATACAACAATCTCTGCCAATGTATTATTTTTGACCAATTATATATGCAGTAATATTTTCAATGGCCTTTGACCCACTGGAATTGAATAGCTGTGTGTTCCATCTTTGGATAATGCTATCCTTCTTAAATTAATTCACATTAGTTTTGCTTAGCTGCAGGGTGAGTGTACCTCATTTAAGCAGCTGTCACCCAACTGTGTACATTATACCTCAGCTCATTTTTGTTTTATAATTCCTTGGTCAAGGTTAGGAAATTGAAAGAAAATAACTTGAAGCATAATTTTTCAATATATTTCTATTGATTAATGTGATATTATATCTTGGAACATAAGGTGAAGTGAATGAGGAACTATCCATATATTTGTTTAGCTATCGATCTGTTTTTCTCTAAATGTAATAATATATTCCAAAGAGCTTGCTAAATGGTGAACCAATATGTTTGGGTAGTTGACATAAGCAATGAAGCATCACTTTTCTGTAATATCATAAAAACATTAAGTACATAATAATTGTAATATTAAGTGTGAGTTGATCTGTGTGCTGTATAGTCTTCTTGTTGTATACAAATGTAATTTTTTACACGTTATGAAGAGCCTTTGAAATTAGAATGTCATTGAAAAATTAGTTATAGTTTTAAATTATCTAACTACGTAGGTTACACGTATACTGCATACATATATACAATATGTATACAGCTCTGGCAAAAATTAGGAGACCACTTTCAAATGTTCAGTTTGTCAAATTTTTCTCTTTATAGGTATATTTTGGGTAAAATGTAAATTGTTCTTTTAGTCTATAAACTTCTGACAATATGTCTCCGAATTTCCAAGCCAAAAATTTAGTATTTAGTATTTTCTGACAAAGAAAAATGGTCAAAATAAAAAAAACAGCGCTTTCAGACATCAAATAATACAAAGAAAACAAGTTCATAATCATTTAGAAACAGCAATACTAATGTTTTAACTCAGGAAGAGTTCAGAAATCAATATTTTGTGGAATAACCATGATTTTTAATCACAGCTTTCACGCGTCTTGGCATGCTTGCCACCAGTCTTTCACACTGCTTCTGGTGAAAAAATTTAAGCAGCTCTTCTTTGTTTGATGGCTTGTGACTATCCATCATCCTCTTGATTACATTCCAGAGGTTTTCAATGAGGCTCGGATCTGGAGAATGGGCTGCCCGTGACATGGTTTTGATGTAGTGGTCTCAAATTTTTTTTCCAGAGCTATATATATATATATATATATATATATATCAAGAAAAAAGGGCAGCACTACCAAAATAATACAGCAGGTGCAAAACCTATTCAGCAGTGTCCAAACAGCCAATATACATATGACCAAAGATCTAGAATGCAAAGTGCAGCAGTGCATATACAGTGCTTTAAAAAGACTAAACTTGTCTATAAAACTGATCATGACACAACCTATGAGGGTACTAAGGCTTATATAATTAAAAAAGTTAGTATACTTTAGTTATATCTTTGCAGCTCTCTGTCAATGCTGGCTACTAGCTGTGGTCAGTGTTGTTCATTACCGCCCAGCTCCAACAAGTGACTCATCACTGCATGGCCGATCATTGCAGGGTGCCTGAGCATGCTCACTAGACATACTGTTCAGAACTGCCATTTTGCTTCAGGGCATTACAGCCCTTATGCTAAAATGCATATATTGGTGCCTGGGGTTGCGGTTTTTACACCGGGAATGGTCACAAACCTTAGAGGCACCCATCAGGGTGACAATGTGGCTGTGTTGCTATTTTAACAAGAGATGACAACATCACACAGTCTCTCTTTACAGCATTAACCAATCCTGAATACCCTTCACCACCAGAGGTCACTATTTATGCAGATCCTATTCACTCTATTACACACATACCAGGCATTAGTATTCTGCAGTGAAATCACCATAAAAACTAATTCTATAGAAAAATGAAAAATATACATCTTATCTTAATGCCTCTTATTAAGTACCCTTCATAATCTTGTAGTCACTCTCGTCACAGCATCATATATCTGGAGAGAAAATAAAAAGGATATAGTTATAAATAGAGTTGAGCGACTTTTGGTTTTTTAGGGTCGAGTTTCGTTTCGTGAAACCCGACTTTTCCAAAAGTCGGGTCGAGCAAGATCGGCCGAATATAGGGAAAAGTCGGGGTCGTCCCGAAACACGAAACCGAATATAAGTCAATGGGGAATAAAAGTCGGCAGTGAGAGGACAGGAAACACACCTACAGTGCCCATTTGAATGCCAAAAGCATCAATTCTTCTTACTTAAGCTTGTCAACCTTAATTAACTTCATAATACTAGTTACGCACTGAAAAATGCACGCTCAGTACTTCAGCAGGACAAAAAAAAAATTGGGATTGCTTTTAAAAAAGCAGTTTGCAGAGCAGTGGGTAAACAGCAATGCAGCCGTCAGGAAGCCTTAGAAGGCAGCCTAACAACCAACACCACTGATCCAGCAAAATATAGCCTCCCCTTGCACTGCACACACAGTGACTGGTGTGTTGTACAGGCAAAATCGCTAGCAGCAGAAGCAGTTTTTGGTGTCTTCTTACCTGCCTAACGCTCTCCCTACAGAATCAGCAGCAGCAGCAGCAGCAGCTCTCCCTATTCTGAGATCAGCATGAGGAACATGGCGGTCGGCGTGCACGCCCTTTTATACCCCCTGTGACACCCACCAAAGCAAGCCAATCACTTGCATGCCCTTCTGAAAGATGGTGGTGACCCCTGCCTATGTCATCACTTTGCCCACAGTGTCCGTGGATCCTGATTGGCTGAAAAAGAGCGCAAAACAAACTTTTGAAACGCGACATTGGCACGTAAGTCGCCAAACTCGTGGCCGACCTCATCCTAGGGTCGGGTTTCGTTTCATGAAACCCGACTTTGCCAAAAGTCGGCGACTTTTGAAATTTTTCGACCCGTTTCACTCAACTCTAGTTATAAACATATCCATATATATAAAAACATCAGTAGCACATACAACACACAGAAGTCAGGCTGCATGGAAGGTTATAGTCAAAAGGAGTTTCTCAAAACATATGTACCATAAAAACAACATTTAATCCTGCTGGTTTTATTGTCCCCAGCTCATATATCCATCTCATTTCCAATTTTTGTAAAACTTCCGTACGGTTCCCTCCTTTTTATTTTCTCTCCAGATATATGATGCTGTGACGAGAGTGACTACAAGATTATGAAGGGTACTTAATAAGAGGCATTAAGATAAGATGTATATTTTTCATTTTTCTATAGAATTAGTTTTTATGGTGATTTCACTGCAGTATAATAATGCCTGGTATGTGTGTAACAGAGTGAATGGGAACTGCATAAAGAGTGACCTCTGGTGGTGAAGGGTTTTCAGGATTGGTTAATGCTGTAAAGAGAGACTGTGTGATGTTGTCATCTCTTGTTAAAATAGCAACACAGCCATATTGTCACCTCATGGGTGCCTCTAAGGTTTGTGACCATTCCCGGTGTAAATACCGCAACCCCAGGCACCAATATATGCATTTTAGCATAAGGGCTGTAATGCCCTGAAGCAAAATGAGCAAAATGGCAGTTCTGAACAGTATGTCTAGTGAGCATGCTCAGGCACCCTGCAATGATCGGCCATGCAGTGATGAGTCACTTGTTGGAGCTGGGCGGTAATGAACAACACTGACCACGGCTAGTAGCCAGCATTGACAGAGAGCTGCAAAGATATAAGTAAAGTATACTAACTTTTTTTAATTATATAAGCCTTAGTACCCTCATAGGTTGTGTCATGATCAGTTTTATAGGCAAGTTGAGTCTTTTTAAAGCACTGTATATGGACTGTTGCACTTTGTATTCTAGATCTTTGGTCATATGTATATGTTTAATGGAGCATGTGTAAACGTTACTATGACAATGGCTATTTTGAATATGTAAGGCCGGTTTCACACTAGCGCATTTTCAACGCACGCACGGCCAGGGGGTAGCTCCGCCCCCGATCCGGCTCTCTGCCCGGCGTGCCCGCCCCTTCCTTGTAGCGCCGCCTCCTAGCGGACAGCGGCGCCTGCAATCGGCGCACCCTATCTTTAGCATAGGGTGCGCCGATCGTGCGCAGGCCGTGCGCTAGTTGCGCTTTGACCTGCGCTGCGAACTTTTGACGGTGCGCCGTGCGCGCCAAAATCCGAAAAGTTTGATTTTGGCGCGCACGGCGCACCGTCAAAAGTGCGCAGCGCAGGTCAAAGCGCAACTAGCGCACGGCCTGCGCACGATCGGCGCACCCTATGCTAAAGATAGGGTGCGCCAATCGCAGGCGCCGCTGTCCGCTAGGAGGCGGCGCTACAAGGAAGGGGCGGGCACGCCGGGCAGAGAGCCGGATCGGGGGCGGAGCTACCCCCGGCCGTGCGCGCGTTGAAAATGCGCTAGTGTGAAACCGGCCTAAAACGGATTAATCATTGGAATTTTATACACATGTGTTACTACTATTTAAGTCTGTATTGACTATGAGCACATTGCTTGACAAAGACGGGTCACCGTTGAAACGCTGCCATCTGAGGATCAGTAAAGTATCCACTTTTTTCACATTTAATTTGAGTGCTGCCTATTTTTTTTCTATATATATATATATATATATATATATATACAGTGGCATCGGCAAGTAAAAGTTGGGACACCCCTGGCTAAAATTACTGTTACTGTGAACACTTAAACAAGCTTATGGTGAAATTTTCGCTAAAAAGTCTATTAGAAATTACACATTTCCTTTGTATTTTAGGCAAAAAAATGTCATTTTTTTAAATTTTCAAAATGAAAAAAAGGAAAACAGGTTTGGGTACTCTTGGAAGTTTGATGAAAACCTCAGAAAGAGGAAAAAATCCTCCAACGACATCAAGATAAAACCAGACAGACCTAAATACATCTGCACTCACCACGGTGCAGCGGACCCAAGTAAAATGGCAGCTGCACAGGTGCATAAATACCAAATGAAACAGCCAGCCTACAATCAGGGATTGGCCATGTGGTACACTAGTGCAGAAAAATAATCCGCATGTTACAGTGTTCACACAGGGAATGCAGAGCTTCTGGTTCACAGCCTCTTTTAGTAACACCATATAGGGGGGCTGCCCAGTGCTAAATAGAATGCATCCCGTGTGAACAGCGGCCACAGTAAGCAGAACCATTTGGGCCCAACTGCACCCTGAAAAAATATACAGTGCACAAAAACATATCAATATATGTAAGGTATTGGTTGATATT
Source organism: Dendrobates tinctorius (assembly GCF_039654945.1). Classification (NCBI taxonomy): domain Eukaryota; kingdom Metazoa; phylum Chordata; class Amphibia; order Anura; family Dendrobatidae; genus Dendrobates; species Dendrobates tinctorius. The sequence continues at coordinate 15,372,972 of NW_027361776.1, forward strand.
ATGGCCATAATACGGAAGCTGGCAAACTGCGTCAAAGTTCCTTACACTTGCCAGTCCTACTCTAACATGAAAACCTCAGAAAGAGGAAAAAATCCTCCAAAATAATCAAGATAAAACCAGACAGGCCTAAATACATCTGCACTCACCAGGGTGCAGCGGACCCAAGTAAAATGGCAACTGCACAGGTGCAATAATACCAAATGAAATAGCCAGCCTACAATTAGGGATTGGCCATGTGGTACACTAGTGCAGAAAAATAATCCGCATGTGGCAGTGTTCACACAGGGAATGCAGAGCTTCTGGTTCACAGCCTCTTAGTAACACCATATAGGGGGGCTGCCCACTGCTAATTAGAATGCATCCCATGTGAACAGAGGCCACAGTAAGCAGAACCATTTGGGCCCAACTGCACCCTGAAAAAATGTACAGTGCACAAAATAATATCAATATATGTAAGGTATTGGTTGATATTATGGCCATAATACGGAAGCTGGCAAACTGCGTCAAAGTTCCTTACACTTGCCAGTCCTACTCTAACATGAAAACCTCAGAAAGAGGAAAAAATCCTCCAAAAAATTCAAGATACCCTTGGAAGTTTGACCAAGGTTTCAGACCTCAATTAGCCTGTTATGGTTATGTTAACTATCATCAGGAAAGAACAGGTGCTGCAAATTCCCCAGCTTAATAAAAGCCCAGCCTCCTCTAACCTTGTGCCAAAAAACAGCAGCCATGGATTCTTTAAGCAACTGTCTAGCACTCTGAAAATGAAAATGGTGAAGGACTGCAAATCAGGAGATCATAATAAGATAGCAAAGCATTTCCTAGTTACCCTTTCCTTAGTTCGAAATGTAATTAAGAAATGACAGTTACTAGAAACAGTAGAGGTCAAGAAAAGGTATAGGAGACCAAGCAAATTTTCTGGGAGAGCTGCTTGTAGGATTGCTAGAGAGGCAAATCAAAACTCCTGCTTGATTGAATAGACCTTCAGAAAGATTTAGAAGACTTTGGAGTTGTGATACATTGTTCTAATATTCAGAATGCAGGATGGCAGATGGACAGGGACTTGAGGGGAGATATGTATCATCACGGTTGATAGCTGCGGCGATGTGAGCTTTAAAGCATGCTCCAGCACTTATAATGCTGAGAGAGTGATTAGGCCATTGTAGAAAAGGCTTGTCTTTTGTTATGAGTGGATTATGCAGTTTTATATAAACTTGCCTGGACTTTTCAGCAATACAGCTTCCTGTGCCTACCTCAACCGCAGCTGAGTGATTCCAAACCCTTAAAAGAGGCACATGAACAAATATAGCCTTCATGGAAGAGTTATCAGAAGAAAACCTCTCCTGTATCCTCACCATAAAATCAAAGAGTCAGAAGTACACAAAAAAAAATCTAAGCAAGCGTGATGCTTTTTGGAAACCAGTCTTGTGGACTAAGGAGGTTAAAATAGAACTCTTTGGCTACAATAATCAAATGTGTGTGTGGAGACAAAAGAGCACAGAAATTCAGGATCACCAACCATTAGGCATGGAGATCAATCATGCTTTGGGGTTTGTTGCAGCTTATGGCACAGGAAACATTTCACGGGTAGAGGGATGAATGGATTCAATGAAATTTCAGCAAATTCTAGATGCAAACAGCACCATCTGTAGAAAGAAAAGCTGAAGTTGAAAATAGGATGGATAATCATCCTAAACAGACTTCAAAATGCGCAAAAAACTACCTCAAAAGGCGCAAGCTGAAGGTTTTACAATGGTCCTCACAGTCACTTGATCTGTACATCTGTGGCAAGACCTAAAAATAGCAGTGCATGCAAGACGACCCAGGAATCTCACAGAACTGGAAGAATTTTCCAAGGAAGAATGAATGAAAATCCCTCGAGCAAGAATTGAAAGACTCTTGGCTGGCTACAAAAAGCATTTACAAGCTGTCATGTTTGCAAATGGGCTGCTACTAAGTATGATGAAAATATATAGTGTACTTATAGCCCAATTTTCATACATCTTCTATATTAGATTTCTCATGATCACTATAACCTAGATTTAAATAAAGAGTATGATTTTTCTTGGGGGGGCCAAACAAATATAGAGCATATCACTACTTCTATATGTAAAAACATGCTGAAAGGTTTCATTTAAATCTTGATTGTGCAGCTAAACACAACCACTTTTCTACTTACTTTGTAAAAAAAGCAAGAGTGACATAAAAAAGCTAAAATCTTGTGCAAATATCTATGTCATGCAGCAATTTTTGACTTTTTGAAGCCAAAAAAACTGTCTAAAAAGACGTAATAAATTCCTCTTATTGATCTATATTTATTAAACAATTCAGATACAGTCATGGCTGAAAGTGTTGGCACTCTTGAAATTGTTAAAGGAAATGAAGTATTTCTTCCAGAAAATTATTGCAGTTACAACACATGTTTTGTTATACACATGTTTATTTCCTTTGTGTTTATTGGAATGACACAAAAAATAGAGAAAAAAAGGCAAATTGGACATAATTCCATACAAAACTCCCAAATGGGCAAGTCAAAATTGCTAGCACCTTTCCAAAATTATGGGTAAACAACTTTTTTTCAAGCATGTGATCCTCATTGAAACTCAACTGTGGCAAGGAATAGGCATAGCCAAAATGAAACTACCACTTGAAACTAGATAAAAAAGAGAGAAGTTTACTGAATCTTTGCATTGTGTGTCTTTGTATGCCACACTAAACATGGGGAACAGAAAGTGAAGAAGAGAACTGCCTCAGGACTTGAGAGCCAAAGTTATTAAAAAGTATCAACAATCTCAAGGTTACAAGTCTATCATCTCCAGGAATCTTGATGTTCATATGCCCACTGTGAGCAACAGAATCAAGAAGTTTACAACATATGGCTCTGTAGCTAATCTCATTGCATGTGGATGGCAGATAAAAATTGATAAAAGATTGCAATGCAGTATAGTCTGGATGTGGGATAAGTAGATCCAATCAAGCTACAAAAAAATTCAAGCAGTGCTGCAGTCTCCGGGTGCATCAGTGTTAGCACGAACTATCCGTCAGCATTTCAATTAAATGAAATGCTATGGTACCAGACTCAGGAACCCTTTGCTGACACAGGGACATAGAAAAGCTAGATAGCAGTTTGCTAAAATATCAGTGAGTAAGCCAAAATCCTTCTGGAAAAGTGTCTTGTGGACAGATGAGACCAAGAGAGAGCTTTTTGGTAGAGGCATCATTATACTGTTTAACTGAAACAGAATGAGGACTACAAAGAAAAGAACACATTAACTACAGTCAAATATGGTGGAGGTTCAAAGTTGTTTTAGGGTTGTTTTGCAGCCTCTGACACTGGGTGCCTTGATTGTGTGCTAGACAACATGAAATCTGAAGATTATAAAAAGATTTAGGGTCACAATATAGTGCCCAGTGTCAAAGCTGGGCTTGCGTCCTAGGACTCCGGTCTTTCAGCACGACAATGACCCCAAAAGCACTTCAAAAAGCACCCAGAAATGGATGGAACAAAACACTAGAGAGTTTTGAAGTGGCCAGCAATGAGTCTGTATCTAAATCCCATTGAACACCTGTGGAGAGATGTTAAAATTGAAGGGTGCCTTCTCACAACATCAAATATGAGTTGACATTGGCAACAGTTGTGCCTGACCATTTTGGGGGGTTTGTGAGAAATTATGTCCAATTTGACTTTTTTCTCCATTTTGTTGTGTAGTTCTAATACCCACAAAGACAATAAACATGTGTATAACAAAACATATGTTATAGCAATAATTTTCTGGGAGAAATACTTCTTTTTCTGTAACAATGATGATGACTGTAAGTCTTTGTGAATATGTGCTGACACCCACGCAATGCCCACAATCGGTGCTAGCACCTATGGCGGGCATTTAACTTCTCTGACGCCACTGTCAGTAGTGACAGCGGCATAGAGAAGCATTGCGCAGGGAGGGGGCTCCCTGTGCGCTTTCATTAGGACATAGCGATGGCCTAATGGTCTCCATGTAGACCCCTGGCACCAAGATGGCCATGGGGTCCTTCTGGGTCCTGCAGTGAGGTGGTTTGTCAGCACCTGCTGAGAGCAGGATCTGAGGAGCCTCATTCCCTGCCTGTCAGATACTAAGCAGTGAAAAGTGTCTGATCAGCGATTTGACATTATATAGTGATGTCCCATCCTGGGAAAAAAAGTAAAAAAAAATAGAATGTGTAAAAATATATATATATTTTTTTTAAAAATTCCTGAATAAAGAAAAATATAATAAATATTTTTCCAATAAATACATTTATTTATGTACAAAAAACAATAAAAGTGCACATATTTGGTATTGCCGCATCTGTAGCAATCCGCTCTATAAAACTATCCCACTAGTTAACCCCTTCAGTGAACACCGTAAAACGAGGCAAGCAACAATGCTTTATTATCAAACCGCCAAACAAAAAGTGCAATAAAACACAATCAAAAAGACAGATGTAAATAAAAATGGTACAGCTGAAAACGTCATCTTGTTTCACAAAAAACAAGGCACCATACAGCACCATCAGCAGAAAAATAAAAAAGTTATAACTCTCAGAATAAAGCGATGCAAAAATAATTATTTTTTCAATAAAATCGTTTTTATTGTGTAAAAGCGCCAAAACATAAAAAAATATAAATAAGATATTGCTGTATTCGTACGGACCTGAAGAATAAAGCTGTTCTATCAATTTTACCTCACGTGGAACTGTATAAAAGAAAAAAAAAGCAATTCCTGAATTGTTGGTTTTGATCATTCTGTCCCTTGAAAACTGGAATAGAAAGCGATCAAAATACTTCATGTGCCTGAAAATGGAACCTTAGAAACGGCAGCTCGTCCTTCAAAAAACAAGACCTCACATGACTGTCGGCCAAAATATGAAAAAATTATAGCTCTCAAAATATGGTCATGCAAAAACCAGTTTCCTCAATAAAAAGCATATTTTAGTGTGCAAAAGCTATCAAACATAAAAACCTGATATAAATCTGGTATCGCTGTAATTGCACTGACCTGAAGAACAAAATCGCCTAATAACTTAGAACACAAGAGGAATGGCGTAAAAAATAAATAAAACCAATTCTTCACCTGCTGTTGTTTCTTTCATTCTGCCTCCCAAAGATCGCAGTAAGGCTCGGCGCACACTTAGTCTGCTCTCTGCGCTAAGCGCTTACACCGGGGTTTCCATGCAAATCTCTGAAATATGTGATTCAGACAGAACCAATGGTGGAAAATTCCCTATAATGAGGCAGATGAAGGCACTGTGGATGCCATAGCACCTGTTATCTGGCAGTGTTCATCATTTTAGGATTGCATAAAAGTCGTCCACAGTTTTGTGCGCTTTTGAAAATGACACCACTGAACAGAGGCCAGACAGAGTCTAGAGTAAATCTGCTACCTCATTATAGTGAATGGATCCCTCAGGCGTTTCATCTGTCATGTCACTCAGACATTTAAATGGAAACCCCAAAGTAAGTGGTCAGCGTAAAGTGCCAGATAAATGTGATCCCTAACGTTATGTAACATTTTCCCAATAAAAGCTTCAACTCATTCCACAAAAAAGCAAGTCCCCACTCTGGTCTGTCATCTGTTAACGGAAATATAGGTGGCTTCCACTTTAATGGTAGCACAAAGACTCTGGAAAAGCTAAATGGCTTCACGCTACCCAAAAGAAATTCAGCAAATTCTGTGCTGCCAAATCAAAATGTCCCCCTCCCTTCTGAGCCCCAGTGTGCCTAAACATTTAGCACCCACATGTTTGGCATTTCTGTAGTGAAGATAGCCCGTCTAACATATGGGTGCGTGTCTCCAGAAGCATGGGCTGGGTATAATGTACTGGTCACTACAACGGCAGTTTGCAATTTTTACTCAGAAACATCCACTGCTGCTTGCTTGCTTCTGTATAACACCCATGGAGTCAAAACCGTCACTACATCTGTAGGGGTATAATTTCCAAAATGTGGTCACCTAAGGGGGCTTCCACAGTTTAGGCACATCAGGGGCTCTTCATACGCTACATGGCATCCGCTAATTATTCCAGTAAATTTTACATTCAAAAAGTCAAATGGCGCTCCTTTCCTTCCAAGCCCTGCCGTGCACTCAAACAGTTGTTTTACTCCACATATGGGGTATCGACATGCTCAGGAGAAGTTGCACAACAAAATGTATCAACTTCAATGGAACTTTTTGGGATTTCGTGTGCTGTCCTCATTCAATCCCTGGAATCTGTTGCAGATTTATGTTAAACACCATGCCATTCTTCTATGGAGGGGCAGAACAAACACTTGTATGATGCATTGTGTTGTGAAGTGGTGACTGATTGTGGTCTGGCCAAAAAAGTTCCCTTGAAGTTGATGTTTCGGCCGTCACTTGTTTGACCTTTGGACGTGCAGCAGCTGACTAATAATTCCAAACGCAAGTCATATCAAAGAAATTTTACCACTTATCATGAGGTGCAATATGTCAAGAGAAAACAATCTCAGTATCAGCGGAATCCTTTAAAGTGTTCTAGAGTTATGACCTCATAAATGGACAGCGGTCAGAATTGTAAAATTTGGCCTGGTCAGGAAGTTGAAAGTAAACTTTGGGGTTAAGGGGTTGAAGGAGCCAAAGTGGTGGTGTTCTTCTTTCCAGAAGTGCACAAAACTGTGGCCAAAGGCAATTTTATGCAATCCTAAAAGACGAACACTGCCTGATCACAGGTTCTATGGCTTTGCCAGTGCCTCCATCTGCCTCATTATAGGGAATCTTCTGCTGTGGGTTTTGTCTGAATCACGTATTTCAGAGATTTACACAGAAATACCGGTGTAAGTGCTCAGCAGAGAGAGCAGGAAAAATGTACACCGAGCCTTACTGCAATCTTTGGGAGGCAGAATGAAAAAATCAGCAGCTTGTGAAGAATTGGTTTTATTTATTTTTTATGCAGTTCCTCGTGTGGTATAAGTGATTAGGCAACTTTATTCTTCAGGTCTGTGCGATTACAGCGATACCAGATTTATATTGGGTTTTTATGTTTTGCTGCTGTGAGACATAACATGACGCTTTTTATTGTGAAAACTAGTTTTTCCATCATATTTTGAGAGATATAATTTTTCCAGAGTCGTGTTATGGCATGATTTTTGCTGGATGAACTGACGTTTTTATTTGTACCAATTTCGGGCACATGGCATTTTTTGATCTCTTTCTATTTTTAGGAAACAGAATGAAAAAGAAAACAGCAATTCAGGAAACCGTTAATGTTACGGTGTGGTAAAATTCAGTAAAACAGCTTTATTCTTCCAGTCAGTACGATTACAGCGATAACCAATTTTTTTTTTTTTTTATGTTTTGATGCTTTTACGCGATAAAAACTATTTTATAGAAAAAATAATTAGTTTTGCATCGCTTTATTCTGAGAGCTATAACTTTTTTATTTTTCTGCTGATGGCGCTGTGTGATAGCTTGTTTTTTGCGGGATAAGATGAGGTTTACGGCTCCAGTTTTTACTTATGGTACAATCGCCTTTTTGATCGCGTTTTATTGCACTTTTTGTTCAGCAGTATTGTTTTTTGCCTTCTTTCTAATTTAGTTTTTTTACTGTGTTCACTGAAGGGGTTAACTTGTAGGACAGTTTTATAGAATGGGCCGTTACGGATGTGGCGATACCAAAAATATGTACTTTAATTGTTTATTTATTTATATAAATAAATATATTTATTGGAAAAATATGTTTCTTGTTTTTTCTTTATTTGAGGAATTAAAAAAATATATTTTTACACTTTTTTTAAATTTTTTTAAAGCTTTTTTACATTGTTCCATTACGGTATATCATCAGATCGCTGATCTGATGTTCTGCGATGCATCTGCACTGCAGGGAATCAGACTAGCATCTGACAAGCAGGGAAGAAGGTGTTCAGGTCCTGCTCTCTGCAGACACTGCAAAGCCACCATCCTTGAAGAACCCCACAGCCATCTTGTGGCTAGGGTTCTCCATGGAGACCATCAGGAGAATGCGATTGCATTGTGTTGTCCTTATGGGAGCGTGCAGTTTACTCATTCCCTGCGTGATGCTCCACTATGTCGCTGTCACTACTGACAACGGCATCAGAGGGGTTAAATGCCTGCAATCGGTGATAGCGCTGATCCTGGGTGTTGCTGCAGCATGTCAGCCCTCACAGAGAGCTGATACCTGCACCCGATTAGTGCGGTGCTCAGCGTAAAGTGCGATCGTGCCACCATACATGTAGTGCTCTTTGCAGGAACGCAACTCCTGTGGAGCAGTACATGAACGGCACATGTCGGGAAGGGGTTAATCTGATTCTTTATTTTTTCGAACAATAAAGAAAAAAAGTCATGTTTTAATACATGATTTAATTAGGGCTTATTGACCCCTTGATTAATTTGGTAATACAAATTTTTCATCCCTAAAAGTGTGCATACACACATTGATTTATTGGTACAAACGTTTGCATCAGCCCATTTTCTCTTCTATAATTTTTAAAAGGTAAAAAATGGCAATATTTCGCTGTGTTCCGGTCACTATGTCCTGGAACACAGCAAAATACTTCTCGGACATAGTGTACCGGCGCATGCGCAGTAAGGATTTTCGGCTTTGCCCGCAGTTGGGCAAAGCATACAGCATGTGAGCGAAGCAAGATTGCTTTGCGCACGTGTAGGGTCAGTGAGCCGCACTGGGGGGTGGTCCCTCTCTTTACCGTGCAGAGACAAAACAGAGACAAGATGGAGGCAGGTTCTGGGTGCAACAGGTCCAAGTTTATTCGTACTCTCGCCGTCCGACTGACGGTCCTCACAAGGCGACACAGTACCTTCCTCACGGCCCTCCGTGTTCAGGGCCGCTTCACACACCGTACTTTTCACCTGAGACGTACATGTATGTCCTGTACCTTTCCCACTCTTCGACACTCCTGTCAGCGCCGTTACTGTGGCTGCCGTAGGCCTGTACACCAACAGTAGTTTCACTGGTCAGACGTCGTGCCAAATACGGTGTCCTACACCCGATGTCTCGTCTTTACTGCGGTTCTTCCTGTCAGGACCACCCCCCTGACTTTCTCTCTCCTTAGTCCCCCTGGTACGGTTTTCCACACAGTGCACAAACTGTCGTAGTCCTGTCACTGGAGCTCCCCCTGGGGACTGGAACTTTCTGGAACCCTCCTTCAAATTTATATCTTTCCCGGTTCCATGTAACTCCGCCCCCCATGACCAACGGTTTCCTAAGCCCTAAGCTGATGTCAAGTCCTTTGCTCACACTCCTCCCTGCCCTCTAATGGTCAACCCAAGGTACTGCACGTCCACTACACTTTCTCAGCTGTTTTCCCACTGTAGTAACTGACACCTGTCTAAACTGTGCAAACCTTCCTTTCTCTATTCTGACAAGTCCGTCCGTCTGTCAGGTCACCTTCCCTACACACGCGTGAAGGATGGAGAAGAATACCAGAGAAGATCATGGACAGGAGCCATGGATGGGGTGGAGAAGAAAGAAGAAACACCACCCATCGGATCGGACTCAGGCCATTTACTTAGGCCTCCAACTTCCGGTGGCAGATTCCCTTTAATATATGCGCAAGCATAGATTATTTTCAGATCACCATGCACATATGGTGTATGTAAATTATGTTTGTTTTTATTTTTATTTTTTTATTTCGGAGTTTTTTTAAGACACGTTCAGGTAAAGGGTGGAGTTTCTTTTGTTCACACATGTGGTATAAATTAGTGTTTCCTTGAGCCTGAGCATGGGACCTGTTGAAGTGCATTGTGCACGAAACGGCTGTCGTCCGTCTTTTTGCATTTCTCCCGTGCCATTGCCTGTGCTTTATTAACATGAAATAAAGTGAATCATTTCAAGAGAACGGTGAGTACCATCCTGCTGTCTTTTTCTACTATGATAGTTCATGTTTTTTCTTCACATGGATAGAGCACCCGTTCAGCAAGGGATACAGGTGTCACACTAATAGCGGTTATAAGTGACTTTGCGGGTATTTCTTTCTCAGGGACAGTGCCGGATGTTTCTTTTTTCTTTGACTGACTATTGTTGAATACTGCTTTATTCCGGAGCACGTCCTGTGATTTACCCAGCAGCAAAAAAATATGCATGGTGTATGCAGTTTTTTCTCCGCAATAATGGAGACGAGCACCTTCCCTTTATCTAATAGCATATTGGCAGGCCGGAAGAATGTAGACTCCTATTTCACAGATTGTGAGAAGTCAGATAGCATTTTTTCATACAGCACCAAGACACTGGAATTTAAACTGGAAGAAGTGGCAGAAAGAGAAATAAACCTTTTTTGGACAAATAACTCTTTGCAATCATACAAGGACTGTGGCAGAGTACCTCGTGGGTTAAGAGTGTTCAAACCGATGGCACAGTTCCAGGATAATGCAAGATTTTCTGAGGAATGGAATAAAATCCTGCTAAAATGTTCACAGGATCTTTTGAATTTGGTTTTACAACAGAATGTCCTCCTGCCTTGGACTGATATTCACGTGTATGACCCGGACTGATTTCTGACCCCGTCTCTTGGTATTCCTTTCTGCTGTTACGTTCCCTCTCTGGCATCTGACTCCCTGGCTTGTACCCCGACCACGTATTTCGTCTCACGTTTTGGACCCTGTGCTCATGTTCTGGCTTTCTGACTTACGGCTTTGGTATTTTGACTACGTGTATTGCTGCTCCTTCTGGTACATCTGCTCGTGTTAGTTTCTGACTTGGTTCGTCTGACTATTCTCTCTCATTACCTGTGGCACCTGTGCTGTTGCTCAGGGTTGCTGCTCTTAGTGTATAACCTCTCTTCCCTCACCAGCTCCCCCTGGTGGAGGTTTCACTACAGATGTATTGTCCAAGGGTCTTAATTATTGCATTCCTCAGGACTTTAATATGGTTGATTTCCAAATAGATCTTTTCAAAGCACTGGGAAAAATCCATTTGCATAAATCTTTTGCATCTAATAATGCTTCCTCTGAAATTAGCAGTTAACCTGGAGGAATTCCATGCACCATTGGCCCTTTGGGGTTTATGGCTGGACATGGATCGCTAGCGGATATTAGAGATGACGCATTAATTCTGATGGATATTGATCCTGTAACTCAGTCTAATGTAACCACCGCACATAATTATGTTCCTTTTTTGGGAGGTTGTAGTTCCTCATACATGCCTCCCATTTCCCCTGCAAATGTGGTAGATGTGTTTGGAACAAAGGTAGTGAAGGATTTAGAGGCATTGATATATTCAAAACAGACCACAAATCTAACTTTGGAGGAAAGACAGGCCATTAAAGAAATTCAGGGCTGGTCAGATGTAATCCTGCGTTCAGCAGATAAAGGAGGTAACGTGGTTCTACTAAATAAGGACAGTTATGTTGCTGAGGCGAATAGGCAGTTATCCGTTTCTTCAACTTACTGTGTCTTAAAAAGTGATCCCACCAATAGATACAAAGAAGAATTGCGGTCTCTTTTAAGACAACAGGTCCAGAATAATGTACTTTCAAAACGTAAAGCTGAGAAATTGTTTCCAGAATTTCCGAGAAAGCCTCATTGGTATCATATACCTAAAATACACAAGTCCATTAATAATCCTCCAGGCCGCCCTATAGTGTCTGGGATAGGGTCTCTCACGGAGCCCCTATCCCAGTACACAGACTGGCTTCTGCGTCCTCTCCTCAAGGAGATTCCCTCGTAAATAAAAGATTCGAAAGATTTTGTGACAGTTCTAAAAGAAATTGATTGGCAGGAAAATTTCCAGATGACATCCATATATGTGGAAAATCTATACACTAGAATTCCACATGAGGGTGGAGTAGACGCAATTAGACAAGTGCTTTTGAGTTCTGATAGAGATCTGGGAACCATAAATTTCATCATAGATGGTCTTGATTTTATTCTTACGCATAACTCGTTCCAATTTGACAATGTCTGGTATAGGCAAACGGAGGGTACAGCGATGGGTACGCCCATCGCGTGCACCTTCGCTAACCTGTTTTTGGCAGTTTTGGAGGAGAAAGTAGTTTATGCGGTCACCAATCCCTTTTTGAAGTATATAAAATTATTTATTCGCTATGTGGATGACATTTTCATTGTGTGGGACGGGTCAAAAGAGGATTTCAATTTATTTGTGGAGTTTCTTAATTCGCAATTTGGAGGCTGAGAAATAGATTTTTTGGATGTCAGATTAAAGTTAACCAATGGAGTTTTGTATACAGAAATTTTTCGTAAATCTTCATCCACAAACTCCCTCTTACATTATAATAGTGCACACCCCCATTATGCAAAGAATTCCTTGCCTTATGGCCAATTTTTGAGATTAAAGAAATTTAATAGTCATAATGAAGGTTTTCTTAGCAGATTCAAAAAAAGAGGATATCCTGATTCTGTTCTGGATTCCGCCTTACAGAGGGTTAATAGTGAACCAGTTATTAACGGGCAGATCAAAAAAGGAAAAGAGAAACGGTTTGTTTTTAGTTTTACATATAATTCTATGGATAGACACATTAGAATAGTCATCAGACAGAATTGGCACCTACTCGAAAGTGACAGAGACCTCACAGATGTGGTCAGTAGGGATCCTTTATTTGCGAGTAAAAGAAGTACTAACCTTTGAGATTTATTAGTCAAGAACAGATTTCAAAACAAACGAAATAATTGGTTGGAATCTAGTGCCCCAAAGGGAAATTATATATGTAAAAACTGTTCTTGGTGTCCATGTAAATTAAGTGGCAAAACTGTAAAAATGGGACCTATATTTCACGAAGTCACTGAATTCATTACTTGCAGGACCTCCTTTGTAGTGTATGCATTGTTTTGCCCATGTGGTTTTTTCTACATTGGGAAAACTATCCGGCCCCTCTGTGTAAGATTCAGGGAACATTTTAATTCCATCAGCACAGGAAAGGGTGTCCCTAGACTTATAGAACACATGAGGAAGGTACATGGGGGCAATGCGGAAGCATTACGGTTTACTGGCACTGAAAGGGTGTCTGCACCGCAGTATGGAGGGAGTCATAAAAAACACCTTTACAAATAGAGGCTAAATGTATCCTCCGTACAAAAGCCACCGGTCCTTTGGGTCTAAATGAAAAAGTGGATATGTCCGTATTTCTCTGAAGCGGTTATGATTGCTAGTTTTATTGCATATGGTGTATGTAAATTATGTTTGTTTTTATTTTTATTTTTTATTTCGGGGTTTTTTTATGACACGTTCAGGTAAACGGTGGAGTTTCTTTTGTTCACACATGTGGTATAAATTAGTGTTTCCTTGAGCCTGAGCATGGGACCTGTTGAAGCGCATTGTGCACGAAACGGCTGTTGTCCGTCTTTTTGCATTTCTCCCGTGCCGATGCCTATGCTTTATTAACATGAAATAAAGTGAATCATTTCAAGAGAACGGTGAGTGCCATCCTGCTGTCTTTTTCTACTATGATAGTTCATGTTTTTTCTTCACATGGATAGAGCACCCGTTCAGCAAGGGTTACAAGTGTCGAACTGATAGCGGTTATAAGTGACTTTGCGGGTATTTCTTCCTCAGGGACAGTGCCGGATGTTTCTTTTTTCTTTGACTGACTATTGCAAGCATAGATTATTTTCAGATCACCATGCACATTACCTTATGTCCAGTGTTGCTGCTGAGATTACTTCCCCTCAAACATTATCTGTGTTTGCTGTAAGTTTATCTTGTGTTTTTGTAGTATGTACCAATTCCGGGGCTGTGCTGGCGCATGCATCAAAGTGGAGTTATTAATTCCCTTTTTATCTATGGTTATCATGGCACACAAATACTTCAGCTTCTGTTGTCATCACATGGTATAACATTAAGAAGTGCATGCGTGGTAGACATCATATTTACCTTCATTCGTCATCATGTATAAACCTTAACTAGGGGTTAGCATTCGCGCATACACCCAAGCAGAGGAGTCCATTTTTACTTGTTTTTGTGCTACACATGGGTTACTTGGCAGCAGACTTTGGCAGTGAGCTCTTACTTGCACATGTATCTTTCTTTTCCTTTCCTGGCGTATACACCACATATTTAATGCCAATCCTATTCCACAGCAGGTGCCATTTTATCTTTAATTACAATATGTATGTATTTACTAAACAAGTGCACATCCTCTCTTTTTTATACAGGTTGTCACAACATGTCTTCATATCACTTTCTTTATTCAGCGAGTGTTTGCAGCATTTTGAGGTCTATTTTCCTGTATATGGCACTGTCGGCTTTATTCATTTATGTACGCTAGGTGTCACATTCTATCTGCTTGAGGACTTATTATTCCCTATTATTGATGATCAGATTTGCATCTTATTGACTTCCTGCTTTGTTCATCATTTTTAGGCACTCTTTTTTTTATTTACAATGTAACCACTTTTTTGAAAACTGCACTTAAGTACTGATCATATATATACAAAAAAATTCTCGTTATCATATTGTCCTATTGTGACAGTGTTTGTATCTGTGATATTTACTGCTTTATACCTGTTTATCTATTTATCGTACCTATTATTTTTGTCAGACGGGGTGGGACTTATGCCATAAAAAGAGATTTGTCAGATTACCTTTTGTGCTAACCTTTTGACTTTTTAAGTGTTTCTACAATCCCTGGCAAAAATTATGGAATCACCGACCTTGGAGGATGTTCATTCAGTTGTTTAATTTTGTAGAAAAAAGCAGATCACAGACATGGCACAAAACTAAAGTCAATTCAAATGGCAACTTTCTGGCTTTAAGAAACACTAAAAAAATCAAGAACAAAAAATGTGGTAGTCAGTCATGGTTACTTTTTTAAACCAAGCATAGGGAAAAAATTATGGAATCACTCAATTCTGAGGAAAAAATTATGAAATCATGAAAAACAAACCAACAAAAAGTACTCCAACACATCACTAGTATTTTGCTGCACCACCTCTGGCTTTTATAACAGCTGCAGTCTCTGAGGCATGGGCTTAATGAGTGTCAAACAGTACTCTTAATCAATCTGGCTCCAACTTTCTCTGATTGCTGTTGCCAGATGAGCTTTGCAGCTTGGAGCCTTGTCATGGACCATTTTCTTCAAGTTCCACCAAAGATTTTCAATTGACTTGAGAATCGGAATATTTGCAGGCCATGACATTGACCTTATGTGTCTTTTTTCAAGGAATGTTTGCACAGTTTTTGCTCTATGGCAGGATGCATTATCATCTTGAAAAATGATTTAATCATCCCCAAATATCCTTTCAATTGATGGGATTAGAAAAGTGTCCAAATTATCAACATAAACTTGTGTATTTATTGAAGATGTAATGAAAGCCAGTTCTTGATTTTTTTAGTGTTTCTTAAAGCCAGATTGTTGCCATTTGAATTGACTTTAGTTTTGTATAATGTATGTGATCTGCTTTTTTTCTACAAAATTAAACAACTGAATGAACATCCTCCAAGGCCGGTGATTACATAATTTTTGCCAGGGGTTGTATAAGTATTTTTGGCTTTGTTGTTTAAAAAAAATACATTTATATATTTGGGTGATCCCTTTATTGCATGCATTCTTTTCCTTTTTTGGTATTTTTACAAATATTGCTTTTGTAGTCAATTGTGATTTCTTCCAGGAAGGTTAATATTAGTTACAGAGATCCCATGTGGCACTCAGGGGTAGGGACAGCATGGGCCTGTGTGATTTCAAATATCAAAGCTGAATTTCAGTTCCTGTCCGTTTGTGAGGGCGTGATGAAAAATCAAAATTAAAGTCAGCAGAGGAGAAGCATTCTTAGTCAACAAATGCCTTAGGCAGAGAATAACTTGGTATCCAAATAAATACTTAAGGCACAAAAGGGTGTCACGCTCCTTAAACCTCAATTGAACTGTATTGTAGATGATATGTCTGTGTAATAGATCAACTAGGCATGCATCACACTTGGGAAACCAGTAATTTGTAGTGACTAGTGCTTTATGCCCAGCACACTTTGCTCAGCTCATGCTTCTGGAGACATGCACCAATATATTAGGCAGGCTCTCCTCACTACAGAAATGCCAAACATGTAGAATCTAAATGTAATATTTTTTAATTATTCATTTTTTGTCTCAATAAAGTTTTTTTTTTTAAATTTAAATTTTATATATTTTTTCAGGTATATATTTGTATTTTAATGTCCTGGGCGGAGTGCATTAGGAGTTTCAGTGAGTCCCCTTCAATTAACTTCATCTACTAAGCAGGGCATGTTAGTGGAGGGGCGGTTACCCATTTTTTTCTCCCTATTTAATGTCGTGACGGCAGCAAGGCCAGCAGCCCTGACAAAGAAGGTCCGTGTACCTTCGAAACGCATTGGCGATTGGCCCCTTGTAGCTACCGTCCTTCCATCCTGAGTTCCCCGCTCTAGGTGATGTCACCCAGACCACGCCCCCTCCACTCTCCAACACTGTCAGCGGCATCTTTTGGCCGGCGCACGCTGCGTGTATCCAGACTTTGTGGAGGGTAGGTGGGAGCCATTCAGGGGAGGACGCTCTCCGGTCCCCAGCCTCCCTCCATTTGGTACACTATACTCTTTTCACATGTCGGAACGATCCTGTGTGGTCCCCGGTGCCTGGTTAGATCATGTCCTCCTGCTCCAGCACCCAGGACTCTCTGTTACCGAAGTTCAGCTTTGATTTAAGGTAGGCAGGTTTTCATTTGTATGGCGCACTTTTAACTTTGCTTCAATTACTCATTATCGATAACAGAATTTCCTTTATTTGTACAGCAGCAGCTTTAGCGCAGTGCACTATTATATCTTGGAACCAATACTATTGCCAGTCATTTGCACAGTAACGGCTTGAGCACTTGCAGCTTTAGCATTTACTGCTGGGAGCGCTGGTGTATTACGGTTACATTTATTTCTTACATTAACCCTTGTGGTTCTGTGCTTATACACCCAGGCAGCACCAATGGCCCTTAATGCATTGAAATTAGACAGGGAGCACCGCTATACATGTATCAAGGAAAAATTTACCTTTCCCTCTTTATGTGTTGATGATCAAGTGAGAGACTTATTTAAATCATTGGAGAAACATTTAATCATTGAAATGAGGGATATGTGGGATCTAGCATCATTAAATAAGTACGCACAAGCGAGCATTGTCCCTAAGGGATTGGTACTATATAAATCTTTAGCGGGTGATCTTGGAGACCCCCAAATTCAACTCGAATGGGACTTAATGTTCTCAGACTTTTCTCATAGAACACTTCAATTTCTAATTCAGAAGCGGACATTAAAATTAGAGAGAAGTAGTCAGCAGGTCACTAAGTTGTTTGATCAGTTACACCAACATAAAAACTTGTCAAGTTTTCAAACTCTTTCTGATAATATGTTAAGTTTAAAAGAAAAAGAAAAAGAAATCATTCTTAAAAAAATTAAGAAATTTCAGAGAGATAATGTACCTAGTGAGTTTTATGAAAAACCATATCTAGTACAATCAGATTTATCATCTACTAGTGTACATGATGGTTCTGCTGATCTTTCAGTCTTGGATGAATATAATTCAACTCCAGTGCTAAATGACCTGGAACAGTCCTTATCTTTTTCAGTATACGCTAACACCAATTCTACTCAATACACACCGGTCCCCACATACACCAGGGATCTTCAAATTGGGAGACCACATGTTGGTACTCCTAATGGAAATTCGGAGGTTATTGGTTTATCTTTTACATCTAGTCCAAATGTGGTTTCAAATCAAATATCAGAAGTACAGAACACTTCTATTTTGACTACTAATCGCTTTTCCCAATTGGAGGAAGTAAGTGAAACTTCAAGTTTAAGGGATACACCGGGACCGAGCTGCCAATCAAGGAATACTAAATCTACTATGCCGAATATGGCTTTCATTAGTAGAGCACAAAGTGACAGCTCAGGTCTATTGTCCTTACCAACAGAACGATTCACTTGTGTCCCTAAAAAAACAGGCAAAAAAATAGGTTAAAATATTACTAATAATACTAATAATAATATTAAGAAAACAGGTGCCATCAAAAAAGCCTCTAACCTTTGCCATAAAAACGCTAAGGGTCCTACCCCTTATATGCGAATCAAACGGGATTTTTTTCAGGCAAGAAACACAAGAAATCTAAAAGAGGCAGGAGGGGGAGGCAACTCTCCAAAAACAAAATAGATAAACACACTTCCTCTACCCAGAGAATTTTCAATTTAAGTTTTTATATTCCATCTGATAATGAGTTGTCACTTCTCCAAAAGGGATTAAAATTTGTACCAACTGTTACTCCAAAATAGTTTAATTTGTATATCAGTTTGAAACAAATATTTTTTGATGGCTAAGTTGCTCAAAGCAACTTAGCCATCAAAAAATATTTTTTTAACCCCTTCCTGACATCAGACGTACTATCCCGTCCATGGGACCCGGCCCCCTATGCCCATGGACGGGATAGTACGTCTAGCGCGATCAGCGGCGCCCGCGTGGTGAGCGCCGCTGATCGCGGCCGGGTGTCAGCTGATTATCACAGCTGACACCCGGCACAATGTGTCAGGGGCAGTCACGGACCGCCCCCGACACGTTAACCCCTTGCACACCACGATCAAACATGATCGCGGTGTACCGGGGGTTAAAGGGAAGCATTGGCAGGGAGGGGGCTCCCTCCGTGCTTCCCTGAGCCCCCCACGGCAGCGCAATGTGCAGCGCTGCTGCGGGGGGCTCCTTTCCTGCAGGCCCCCGAATCCAAGACAGTGATGTCCCACCTGGGACTATTTAATAAAGTTAAAAAATAAATAAAAAAAAGTGTTAAAATAAATAAAAAAAAATCGCCAAATAAATTAGAAAAAAAAAAAATATTCCCCCAATAAATCCATTTTTTGGAAATAAAAAAAAAAACAATAAAAGTACACATATTAGGTATCGCCGCGTCCGTAACAACCCGCTCTATAAAACTGTCCCATTAGTTAACCCCTTTAGCGAACCCCTTAAAAAATAAAAATAAAAAACGAAGCAAAAAATAATGATTTATTATCATACCGCCAAACAAAAAGTGTAATAACGCGCGATCAAAAAGACACATATAAATATCCATGGTACCGCTGAAAACGTCATCTTGTCCCGCAAAAAACAAGCTGCCATACAGCATCATCAGCGAAAAAATAAAAAAGTTATAGCTCGCACAATAAAGCGATGCAAAAATAATTATTTTTTATATAAAATAGTTTTCATTGCATAAAACCGACAAAACATAAAAAAAGACCTAAATGAGGTATCGCTGTAACCATACTGACCCGAAGAATAAAACCGCTTTATCAATTTTATCGCACTCGGAACGGTGTAAACGCACCCCCCCAAAAGAAATTCATGAAACGCTGGTTTTTGTTCATTTCTGCGTCCCAAAAATCAGAATAAAAAGCGATCAAAAAATATCACGTGCCCGAAAATGGTACCTATAAAAACGTCAACTCGTCCCGCAAAAAATAAGATCTCATATGACTCGGTGGGTCAAAATACGGAAAAATTATAGCTCTCAATATGTTGTGATGCAAAAACTATTTTTACAATAAAAAGCGTCTTTTAGCGTGCGACAGCTGCCAAACATAAAAACCGCCATAAATAGTAAATCAAACCCCCCGTTATCACCCCCTTAGTTAGGGAAAAATAATAAAATAAAAAAAATGTATTTATTTCCATTTTTCCGTTAGGGCTAGGGCTAGGGTTAGGGCTAGGGTTAGGGTTAGGGTTAGGGCTAGGGTTAGGGCTAGGGTTAGGGCTGAGATTAGGGTTAGGGGTGTGTTGGGGTTCGGGTTGGAGTTAGAATTGGGGATTTCCACTGTATGGGCACATCAGGTGCTCTCCAAATGCAACATGGCGTCTGATCTCAATTCCAGCCAATTCTGAGTTGAAAAAGTCAAATGGTGCTCCTTCCCTTCCAAGCTCTGCCATGCGCCCAAACAGTGTTTTACCCCCACATGTAGGGTATCAGCCTACTCAGGTCAAACTGCAAAACAATTTTTGGGGTCCAATTTCTCCTGTTACCCTTAGGAAAATAAAAAATTGGGGGCAAAAATATCATTTTTGTGGAAATTATTTTTTTATTTTCACGTCCGAGCGTTATAAACTTCTGTGAAGCCCTTAGGGGTTCAAAGTGCTCATCACACATCTAGATAAGTTCCTTAGGGGGTCTCGTTTCCAAAATGGGGTCATTTGTGGGGGGTTTCCACTGTTTAGGTACATTAGGGGCTCTCCAAAGGCAACATGACACCCGCAGACCATTCCATCAAAGTCGCATTCCAAAACGTCACTACTTCCCTTCCGAGCCCTGACGTGTG
This sequence comes from Dendrobates tinctorius, assembly GCF_039654945.1. Taxonomy (NCBI): domain Eukaryota; kingdom Metazoa; phylum Chordata; class Amphibia; order Anura; family Dendrobatidae; genus Dendrobates; species Dendrobates tinctorius. Next base: position 15,393,230 of record NW_027361776.1, read on the forward strand.
TCCATACAGTAGTTTTTTCCCACATATGGGGTGTCAGCGTACTCAGGACAAATTGGACAACAACTTTTGGGGTTCAATTTCTCCTGTTACCCTTGGGAAAATAAAAAAATTGGGGACTAATTGATCATGTTTGTGGAAAAAATACGATTTTTTTATTTTCATGCCCTCGTATTATAAACTTCTGTGAGGCCTTTGGGGGTTCAAAGTGCTCACCTCACATCTAGATAAGTTCCTTGGGGGGTCTAGTTTTCAAAATGGGGTCATTTGTGGGGGGTTTTCACTGTTTAGGTACATTAGGGGCTCTCCAAAGGCAACATGACACCCGCAGACCATTCCATCAAAGTCTGCATTCCAAAACGTCACTACTTCCCTTTCGAGCCCCGACGTGTGCCCATACAGTAGTTTTCTCCCACATATGGGGTATCAGCATACTCAAGACAAATTGGACAACAACTTTTGGGGTCCAATTTCTCCTGGTACCCTTGGGAAAATAAAAAAATGGTGACTAAAAGATCATGATTGTGGAAAAAATATGAATTTTTTATTTTCACGCCCGGCCGTTATAAACTTCTGCGAAGCACTGGGGGGTTCAAAGTGCTCACCACACATCTAGATAAGTTCATTGGGGGTCTAGTTTACAAAATTGTGTCATTTGTGGGGGGTTTCCACTGTTTTGGTACATCAGGGGTTTTCCAATCGCGACATGGTGTCCGATCTCAATTCCAGCCAAAAACGTCAAATGGCGCTGCTTCCCTTCCGAGCTCTGCCATGCGCCCAAATAGTGGTTTACCCCCACATGTGGGGTATCAGCGTACTCAGGACAAATTGCACAATAACTTTTAGGGTACTGTTACCCTTGGAAAAATAAGAGTTGAGGGTGAAAAGATCATTTTTGTGGAAAAAATATGATTTTTTAATTGTACTGCTTTATGTTATAAACTTCTGTGAAGCCCTTGGGGGTTCAAAGTTCTCACCACACATCTAGATAAGTTCCTTAGGGGGTCTAGTTTCCAAAATGGTGTCATTTGTGGGGGGTTTCCACTGTTTTGGTACATCAGGGGTTTTCCAATCGCGACATGGTGTCCGATCTCAATTCCAGCCAAAAACGTCAAATGGCGCTGCTTCCCTTCCGAGCTCTGCCATGCGCCCAAATAGTGGTTTACCCCCACATGTGGGGTATCAGCGTACTCAGGACAAATTGCACAATAACTTTTAGGGTACTGTTACCCTTGGAAAAATAAGAGTTGAGGGTGAAAAGATCATTTTTGTGGAAAAAATATGATTTTTTAATTGTACTGCTTTATGTTATAAACTTCTGTGAAGCCCTTGGGGGTTCAAAGTTCTCACCACACATCTAGATAAGTTCCTTAGGGGGTCTAGTTTCCAAAATGGTGTCATTTGTGGGGGGTTTCCACTGTTTTGGTACATCAGGGGTTTTCCAATCTCGACATGGTGTCCGATCTCAATTCCAGCCAAAAACGTCAAATGGCGCTGCTTCCCTTCCGAGCTCTGCCATGCACCCAAATAGTGGTTTACCCCCACATGTGGGGTATCAGCGTACTCAGGACAAATTGCACAATATCTTTTAGTGTCCTGTTACCCTTGGAAAAATAAGAATTGAGGGTGAAAAGATCATTTTTGTGGAAAAAATATGATTTTTTAATTGTACCGCTGTACGTTATAAACTTCTGTAAAGCCCTTGTGGGTTCAAATTTCTCACCACATATCTAGATAAGTTCCTTGGGGGGTCTAGTTTCCAAAATGGGGTTATTTGTAGGGGGTTTCCACTGTTTAGGTACATCAGGGATTCTCCAAACGTGACATGGCGTCCGATCTGAATTCCAGCCAATTTTGCATTGAAAAAGTCAAACGGCGCTCCTTCCATTCTGAGCTCTGCCATGCGCCGAAACAGTCGTTCCTCCCCCACATATCAGGTATCAGCGTACTCAGGATAAATTGCACAATAACTTTTGCAGTCCAATTTCTCATGTTACCCTTGGTAAAATAAAAAAATTGAACCTGAAGTACTTTTTTTGTGAAAAAAAGTTAGATGTTCATTTTTTTTAAAATATTCAAAAAAATTCCTGTGACGCACCTAAAGGGTTAATTAACTTCTTGAATGTGGTTTTGAGCACCTTAAGGGGTGCAGTTTTTAGAGTGGTATCACTTTTGGGTATTTTCCATCATATAGACCCCTCAAAGTGGCTTCAAATGTGATGTGGTCCTAAAAATAAAATGGTGTTGTAGAAATGAGAAATCGCTGGTCAACTTTTAACCCTTATAACTTTCTAACAAAAAAAATTTTGGTTCCAAAATTGTGCTGATGTAAAGTAAACATGTGGGAAATGTTAGTTATCAAGTTTTTTGTGTGCCGTATCTTAGTGATTTAAGGGCATAAAAATTCAAAGTTGGAAAATTGCGAAATTTTCAAAATTTTCGCCAAATTTCCATTTTTCTCACAAATAAACGCAAGTTATTTGAATGAAATTTTACCATTAACATGAAGTACAATATGTCACGAGAAAACATTGTCAGAATCACCGGGATCCATGGAAGCGTTCCAGAGTTATGACCTCATAAAGGGACAGTGGTCAGAATTGTAAAAATTGTCCCGGTCATGAACGTGCAAACCACCCTTGGTGGTGAAGGGGTTAAGAAGGGACCAGAGACCACCAATTCTATTAAACATGATTCGTCCCTCTGTTTTCCATCCTACTCATGAATATTCTAATGGCTTCCGCAGTTTTGAATCCTTAGTTACACGGGATATCAGGAAAATGAAAAAAATTAATTCCCCAAAATCTTAGCAATGCGGAAAGAAAGGCCTTGTTTGATTTACAGACCAATAATGCTATCACAATACGCCCTGCCGATAAGGGAGAGGGTATTGTTATTTTAGATAAAAAAAATGTACCGAGATGAATCTGACCGCCTTCTTGGTGATCAAGTCACATATCGAAAATTAAGAAATAATCCTACACAATGGTACATCAAGAGTTTAGGTGTTTTAGCTTTAAGAGGTGAAACTTTGGGAGTACTCTCTAAGAAGGAATATCACTTTATCTTTAATAAAACACCCAGTACGGCAATGTTTTATCATCTCCCGAAAATTCACAAGAACGCTACTTGTCCACCAGGAAGACCTATAATCTCGGGTATTAACTGCCTAACGTCTAATCTATCTCGGTATGTTGATGTCCACCTTCAAAAGTGTATGCCAATCATTCCAGCTTATCTTAAAGATACCACTCAGGCCCTCCAGGTACTAGAAACAGTCCAATGGAGTAGTGAATTTATTCTGTGTACCCTGGACTTAAAGTCCTTATATATAACCACGTTAAGGGTTGTGCGGCAGTTGAATATTTTCTTGACGAATTAAATGTCTATTCGGATACTCAATCTCGCTTTATATTAGACAGCAACCTGTTCATATTAGAACATAATTACTTTATGTATGAGGGCTAGTTTTACCTCCAAACATGGGGGACAGCTATGGGTACAAGATTCGCACCCAGTTATGCGAATATATGTGTAGCCAAATGGGAGGAGTCTCACATTTTTCAACCTGTTAACCCTAGCTTAGTATTATGGTGTCGATTTATTGATGACGTTTTGTTCATCTGGAGAGGCCCTCAAAGGGAATTAAATGCATTTATTTCCAACTTAAATACCAACGATTTTGGCCTTGAATTTACAACAACAACTAGTACCACCAGCGTAAATTTTTTAGACTTACATATTTTTATCGAGGATAATCAATTATATACCAAATGCCATCACAAGCCAGTGGATTCTAATGGTTTTATTAATATCCACAGTTGCCATCTCCCAATATGGTTGGAGAATATTCCTAAGGGCCAATTTACCCGTATAAGACGCAACTGTACCAGGATCCAAGACTATGAAGATGAGGCAGTATATTTAACAAAGCAATTTATTGAAAAGGGGTATCCTAAACAGCTAGTGGACGGGGATAATGAGGAGATCAAAACAGCATGCAGACATACTTTGATACATAAAAATTGTTTAGGTAATGATGAAATAGCAAATGTATCTGAACAAATTCGTAAGTTACTCATTATTACGCAGTTCCATCATGGTCACAAAATATTTATTAGGATTATCAAGAAACACTGGTCTATCCTTCAATCAGATAAAGTAGTGGGTGAATTTTTACCCAAGTATCCTAAATTTGTTTTTAGAAAATGCCAAACAATAGGCAATATTGTGGCACCTCCAGTGGGTAACATGAAAATTAGAACTTTGAGGACGCAAGCCTCTGGTTTTTCACCATGCGGTACATGCTCTTGTTGTATCCGCACAGAATTTAAGAAAAAACCAGTACATACACTTTAGAATTTTAATGGCTCCCAGAAATTCCGTATTAAAGACCGCATGTCCTGCAACTCCACAGGAGTGATTTATCTTATTATATGCCCTTGTAACAAGCTTTATGTGGGTCGCACAAAACGCAGACTTTCGGATCGGATTAAGGAGCATTTTAATAATATTAAGAAGGGTTTTATTGGACATCCTTTATCCAGGCATTTTAAGGATTATCACAAGAAGTCAGTGAAAGGGGCAATTTTTTGTGGCATTCAGAGGGTATTTGAAAATGTGAGAGGGGGAGACTATCTCAAACAGATGTCACGTACTGAATCTAAATGGATTTTTACCCTAGATTGCCTAGCCCCAAAAGGGTTAAACCATGAAATAGAACTATATGCTTTTTCATGATGCCAGGTTTGATTATCTATGTCCTATTTTTACATTGTTACACACAGACTGTTAAAATCATTAGTTTATGTGTATACAGATTTTAAGTTCTTTGTGGTATATTTCGGATATATTTTTTAATTATTCATTTTTTGTCTCAATAAAGTGTTTTTTAAAAAATTTCAATTGTATATATTTTTTCAGGTATATTTTTGTATTTTAATGTCCTGGGCGGAATGCATTAGGAGTTTCAGTGAGTCCCCTTAAATTAACTTCATCTACTAAGGAGGGCATGTTAGTGGAGGGGCGGTTACCCATTTTTTCTCCCTATTTAATGTCGTGACGGCAGCAAGGCTAGCAGCCCTGAAAAAGAAGGTCCGCGTACCTTCGAAACGCATTGGAGATTGGCCCCTTGCAGCTACCGTCCTTCCATCCCGAGTTCCCCGCTCTAGGTGATGTCACCCAGACCACGCCCCCTCCACTCTCCGACACTGTCAGCAGCGTCTTTCGGCCGGCGCATGCCACGTGTATCCAGACTTTGGGGAGGGTAGGTGGGAGCCATTCAGGGAAGGACGCTCTCCGGTCCCCAGCCTCCTTCCATCCTGTACACTATACTCTTTTCACGTGTCGGCACGATCCTGTGTGGTCCCCGGTGCCTGGTTAGATCACGTCCTCCTGCTTCAGCTCCCAGGACTCTCTGTTACCGAAGTTCAGCTTTGATTGAAGGTAGGCAAGTTTTCATTTGTATGGCACACTTTTAACTTTGTTTCAATTACTCATTATTGATAACAGACTTTCCTTTATTTGTACAGCAGCAGCTTTAGCGCAGTGCACTATTATATCTTGGAACCAATACTATTGCCAGTTATTTGCACAGTAACGGCTTGAGCACTTACAGCTTTACCTGTTACTGCTGGGAGTGCCAGTGTATTACAGTTAAATTTAGAATCTAAATGTCTTGTTGGATTTGGGAGTTCAGAATTCGCTGGATTTCTTTTGGGGGTAAGGAACCATTTCACTTTTCCAGAGCCTTTGCACTACCAGTAATGTGGAAGCCTCCTATATTTCCACTGATAGATGACAGACGTGATTGGGGACTTGCTTTTTTGTGGATTGAGATGAAATTTTTATTGGGAACATTTTACATAATGTTTGGGATCACAGTTATCCAGCCCCTACACTGAGCACTTACATCGAAGTCTCCATCTAAAGCCCCCGTTACATATAACGATGTCCCAGCGATCCCACCAACGATCCGACATAATGGGATCGCTGGGACTTCGTTAGTCTGATCTCTGGTGAGCTGTCACATAGACAACCCCAGCGATCAGGACCAGCGACGCTGGACGCTGGTTTCTAATGTAAACATCGTGTATCCAGGAGCCGCAGCTCCTGGATACCTGCTGTTTACCTTGGAAACGCATTAGAATTGATAGCTTTCAATCACATAAACTTGATAGATCATGCACTTAGCATGATCTAACAACCTTGTTAGAGGCTGGTGACTTGGATGTAATCACAATGACATCGGGTCCCCACGGCAATTATCGGGCCCCTGTGAAGACATTGCAGAGTGCTGATCCCTCCCTCTGTTTGCCTTCTAAATTATGCGATCGCTAGTGATTGCAGCATTTAGGGGGTTACACTGCCAGGAGTCAGCTGTCAGATTCAGTTGACACCCGGCAGCAATCGTGCGCGCACAGATCTGTGAGCGCAAAATTGTCAGCGCATATTCGTACGTCCAATGTCGGCAAGTACCTACTGACCTAGACAAATTGTAAGGCAGCACGGTGGCTCAGTGGTTACCAAGGACAACATCTGCAATGAGTTTGTATGTTCTTCCCGTGTTTGCGTGGGTTTCCTCCGGGTACTCCGGTTTCCTCCCACATTCCAAAGACATACTGATAGGGAATTTAGATTGTGAGCCCCATTGGGGGCAGTGATGATAATGTGTGCAAACTGTAAAGCGCTGCGGAATATGTTAGCGCTATATAAAAAAAATAAAGAAGAAGAAGAAGGATATACCTAAGGTCACAAAAGGGTTAAAGAAACATACCCTCCTACAACTTATCTTGTAAAATAGGTTGGGTACCACAACCAAATCAAACTGGCCCCCAATCTTAATAAATTATTAATATGCAATAATGCAGAAAATAATTTATTTTACAGGTATCTGTCCTGTTACTGTGTGAAAATCTTTGAAGAGGACCAAAGAGAAAAAATAATAAAGTATGAAAAAAGCTAAATTAAGAATTCATTTCAACTAGGAAATAAATTTCTTTCTGTTTATACTGCTTTGCCATTTTTTCTGCTTGCCGTAGTGCAGATCCCCTTGGTGACAATATTTTGTTCGATTGCAGAGTACTTAATTTATTATTCTCTGCTTGCAGAATAATAAATGATGTCTAAAGTGTAGTTTCTCTGAAGAAGGATATGAGAAAATACTGTCACAACAGGAGAGCAAGCAATGTTCTGTCCGCACTACTTTGTAGCTACCGACTTTGATATTCAGTTCTTGGCTTCCATTCAAATCTCTAACTTTTAGACTGCATATGCTGTTTGCAAATACTAAAAGGAAATATATAGTACAAGGTTTGCAGTGGGAAACATAGATTAGAGACTTGATTGCTTCCCCGCAAATCTGACAAGCTGAAAGTATAAGAGTCGTTCTGTAGACACCATTTTGACTCCATTTTGATTTAACACTTTGCTACTATATGTATATTTCAAACACAACTTTAAACATAAGGGGATTTGTGTTTCTAATGTTTGATATACGAGTATACCAATAAAAGATGCTGGAAAAAAGGAAAACTTTACAACAATTCTTCTTTTGCAAACAATTGAAGATTTTGTTGATATAAATTACATAGACTGCTGCCCTGGTCTTTGGTTATAGGCTGTTACAGAGAAGACAGCAGTGACGTCACAACTAGAAGTCACCAGCAGTGACACTACATGACCAGTTCAGCCACTCACTGGTCACAGCAGCTCTGCCAATGTAGATGGCACTTGCCGTTGAGTCCATTAGCTCACTGCAACAGTAAATTTCACTGTAGTTGTGATGTCACTGTTGAAGCCTGTAAGCAAAGGTCCGAGCGGTGACAGAGGCATCACTGAACTTGTGGAGGGTAATAACTATGTTTTTAGCATTTTAGAATACTGTAAACTTACATTTAATATAAAAATTACTAGATGAAGGCTCAATACTCTTGCATCGGGAGGGCGGTAATGTCACGATGGGGGCAGGGTTTGCAGCGTTGAGAATCTCTTCCCCCATGTGCTCACCCACCTATCCACTCTCTCTTTCCCCATGCACTGACTTCTCCTACCTGTGCTCTCTTTGACCTGTCTACCCCATGTGCTATCCTCCTTGTCTGCTGTCTCACTCCTTCCTGTGCTGTATTCTCCTCTCCTGTGCTGTCCCATTTGAGCTGTCTCCTCACTGTGCTCTGTCTCTCTCACCCCTGTGTCTGACCATGTACAGAACATACCACAGAACATACATTTTGTGAGGTAAAATATTGTTTAAAAACAGTCAGTGAAATATTTTACCTCACATAATGAATCCTCTGTGATCCCCTGCTGTAATGTCAGTATTGTATTTCGCTTCCTCCCCTGCCCAGGAGATGTGGTATGCTTCATACACGGTCAGACACAGACAATTTTTAAAATGAACTTTCGTTCATGGGAAAACCCCTTTAATGTGACTGGCTTCCTCTGCCTGTAGACACGTCCCGCATCTGCCACCGGGATCAGCCGAATGATTCAATGCGCCTGGGTGGAATTTGCGCAGGTGCAGTGTGACGGTGTTCCGCTGGTGGTACCATGCAAGAGGCTGCGTGAGAGTATGTGAGTGTGTGTGTGAGTGTGTGAGTGTGAGTGTGAGTGTGTGTCTGTGAGTGTGAGAGTGAGTGTGAGAGTGTGAATGTGAGAGTGTGAGTCTGAGTGTGTGGAGTGTGACTGTGTGATTGTGTGAGTGTGACTGTGAGGGTGTGAGTGTGTGTGAGTGTGACTGTGAGAGCGTGATTGTGTGAGTTTGAGAGTGTGAGTGTGACTATAAATGTGATAGTGTGAGTGTGTGTGTGAGTGTGTGAGTGCATGAGTCTGACTATGAGTGTGTGAGTGTGAGAGCTGCATATGGCATATAGAGTGTTTGAGTGTGTGTGTGGTGCGTACGGCATATAGAGAGTGTGTGGTGCGACGAGGTTCCGCTGGTGGTACCGCGCAATAGGTTGGTACCAGCAGCAGTTTCCATATTGAGACACCCATTACTTGGGTGTCCCAATATGGGGGTCGGTGAACTTCCTCCACTTGGAATTCTAAGATACTGTGACATAAGGACAGGACAGGAAAACATTACAAGGCAATTATATAAATAGATTCTGGACAACCCACATTAATGTACATTGCATAAATGAAAGGTGAAAAAAGAAGTCTAAAGGTGAAACATTGCATATGTTTATTCATTGTTTGCATTTGAAAATGTTTTATGTACTGTATGAATCACAATAAAAGTCAAATTTATGGGGATTGCACCAACTGGATTTTCCACTATTAGTTATTAGTAATGGTTTTGAGAAAAGAATCAACAATGATATAATAATTGATCCCAAGGGAGAAAGCAGAAGCCAACCCTAGCTGAAGTTAACTTTGAAGGCTCCCATTAATATCTGCTTTCAACTTGCTGCTTCACAAATATATTATACTAGATGTGGGCCCGATGCTATCACATCCGGAGGACAGTGACATCACAATGGGGGCAGCTCTGTGTCTCTGGGGGTGGTGGCTGTCTCTCCCTCCCTCCCCCACCGTGCAGTCACAGCCAGCAGGAAAGATGGTAGTTTGCAGCCTGTGCTGGAGATGGGGTGCTGCGCCACCAGAGGGCGTCCTAACCCCATCTCCAGCACAGTCCGCAAGCCTCAGTCTTTCCTGCCGGCTGTGACTGCACGCAGGTGGGTGGGCAGGCAGCGGCGGGATCTGGTGCGTGTAGTCAGGCGGCAGCAGGTCAGTGTGGGGGTCCGGTGGTGAGTCCTGGTGGAGATCCGGCAGCGGGTCCTGGCGGCAATCCAGCGGCGGGTCCTGGCAGGGGTCTGGTGGCTGGTCCTGGTGGGGGTCCAGCGGCAGACCCAGCGGTGGCGGTGGGGGAATCCGGCATAGGTGTCCCGGTGGTGTCCCGCTGGTGGTACTGTGCAAGGGCCTGGTATCACCAGCAGGTGCTATATTGGAATACCCACCACTTGGGTATTCCAATATGGCGGTCGGCGTACTTCCGGTGCAGTGGATTGTGGGATTCAAGGATGTCCTGATGGAAATGGATGATGGACAATTTTAGGTAAGTACTGTATATAATAGATTACATCAATAAATCTGAATATGCTGTGTGAGTTGAAAATATGATACATGTTTTATACATCAATGTAAATATGCAAAAAAACATAGTAGCTACTTTTTTTGTAAGTAAAAAAAGGTTGGTACTTATATTTTCCTTTGGATACCCAAGGATTCCAAGCTTGGCACGCACCAATATTGATGGGTATGGAAGCTGAAATCTTACATGACCACATGCTTCATTAACTAAACTCTATCCCATGAAATCAGTGAAGAGTCGCTCAATATGTTTTTCAATATGCAAATTGCCTCTTCAGAAAGAAAGAGGACTTTTACTCTACAGCACCATCTATTGGTAGTAGCGATCATACAAGTCACAATCAACCCTTTAACGAGAGTCTTGTAATATGACTTAGGATAAAGGCCAAATCAGAATCTCAATTTGCAGACACGGTGTTTCGAGCTATTGGCTCTCATCAGTGCAAAGTATGAGATCTGATTTGGCTAGGTGAGAGGCTCTGGACTGAGGTCTAAGGGGTAAGGTTTCTCCTTGTGGAGAGTGACATGCCAGCTCTGGTTTGTCAAGGTAAGGAGGCTTATTCACCGTGCAATGCTCCTCTGGGAAAATAATATGCAAATTGCCTCTTCAGAAAGAAAGAGGACTTTTATTCTACAGTGCCACATATTGGTAGTAGCAGCCCTACAAGTATGTCTATTGGTAGTAGCAATCCTACAAGTATGTGTGGCACCCCTGAGGCTTCAGTCGCCACAGAGGTACTGCACCTTCTCCTAAGGTGTAGTGCCCCACCATCCAGGTAGGGTGGGAACTCCTTTCCGCATTCCAACACCTGCACCCCACACACAGGATAGTTCAGCAGGGACCCATCCATGCTTTATGCTGGAAAGGTCATTGGGTGCCTTTTGTGGTCCCTGGCTTCGTAACACCAGAGGTGCTGGGGAGGCGGGTGGAGTTAGATATAAAAGAGAGGGAAGGTGTAGGATTTCAGGTCAGTCTGACAGAAGGTCAGTCTGGGGTGAGTCCCAGAGAGAGAGCAGGCTGACAGCAGGTCAGCCGAGAGGAGCTCAAGGCAGAGGAAGGCAGTCAGTCAGGAGAGGCTGAGGACTGGTCTTAGTGGAACGACCTCCTCAGGGAAGGAAGAGAAGGAGAAAGAGACGTAGACTGAAGGCTACAGATTCCATAAGAAAGATAGAACAGATCGGAATGAAGGAAAGTAGAAGGACGGTGGGAAGCAGGTTGAGAAAGAGAGAGAACCCTTCCAGTCCAGAGAGCGCAAAGGCCGGGGCCCAGGCCCGAGGTTGATTCGATCTTTATGTCCGGCAACAGACACCGGAGGGGTAGTGAGCCGCTAACGCCTTGCTCCCATCATAGACTTGGGACACAACAGCAACTGAATAGAGAGCCGGAATGCATTGGGGAGTCCCCGAAGCAGGCTACAGCTGCCTGTCATACAAGTAAAGACTAGGAACACCTAGAGAGAGGCATTCCAGGGTAACTAAGTACTGGAGTGCTTCACACCTAAAGGCGCATTGGAGGAGTCGTTCAGTAAGGTACATGTTGGCGGAGTGTGGAAGGGAGAATCCTATCCTGCCTGGAGGTTGGCTGGAGCCCTGACTTGGAGAACACGGTACGGAGGCAGGCAGTTGTGTGAACTGCAAACAGTGAGAAAAGCTTTGGAACCGCACACCCTGGTGTCCTCCAGTTATTCCCGCACTACTACACCTGGGTACCAGCATCCATACCATTCTGCACCTCTCCTCATCCATTGCACCTACACTGCCCTGGGACTACAGCTCCACCTGTGGGGAGCTATACCATCTCTGCTGCACCACACCATCAGTCCCAGCGGATCTGCATGCAGCATTGGCTCAACATCTTACTTGCCAAACACCACGGGTGGCGTCACGAGCTACCTAATAAACTTTAACACCATTAACATCACCGCCATTGATATTGGGCGCCCAGGGCCACGGACCAGGTCACCGCTGCTGTGACACATTCCCACCTCGACACCGGCCCGGTACCGAGTACCCCGCTGCCCTGGTTGTGCGAGGGCGACCCAATTTTGGCATCACAAACAGGATGACAAGACCCGATGCCATCGGGTTCTGTGTGCCTTGAACTTACAACTTTTGAAAATGTGCGGAAAACCAAATTTAATAGACTGTAAAATGGACATTAGAAATGGCCGCTGGCGCGGAGAAGAAGGGCATGAAGAGATGGGAGGTCCTAAGAAAAGACCACGAAGAGTCTTGGGCCTTCCCTGCCTGAATTACTATGTGACCGATGCATGGCCCACCCCCCGAGGGGTTCATATACTGGCTTGGTATGGAGGTGCTGGAAGAAGACGTCGCCCCCGGAAGGAGGGGCAGAGAAAACCAGTGGCGAGCAGAAGGGCAGAGCAAGAGGAAGAACGCCAGAATGCCATGATGAAAGCAGATGAGAAGACACAAGAACAAGGAGGGAGAATCCACTCACCCCTAGGCCGCCCCTTAGGAGGCTGATTCATCCTCAGCTGCGTCCGCCACCGCCTCACAACTGATACTGTCATTGGGTGAGCCCCATCTGGAGGAGATACATGAGGGCTTTGGAACAGAATGGAGGACCGGGACCACGTCTCTGCCTGGACCGGGCGCGGTGGCACCGGCCTCCGCCGTCAATCCCAGCTGAGACCGGCCTGGTCCCGGCATGGATCCAACTGCAGCCTACTTCACTAGTCACTCCGGGAGTTGCGGCTGCTGCCATCTATCACCAGGTACCGGAGCTGGAACCACGGCTGGAAGCATCAGGTATGATCGCTACCCCCGGTCTGACCCTGGTTTTGGGAGCGGAACCCACCGATAGGAACGGGCCCACCGACCTTCGACGATCCCCGGCTGCAGTGCCTATGGGGGGGATGATCAAGTTGTTCCTGGTTGGCAGCCTCGGGCTGCAGCACCATCCCCTGAACTTCCCATGGAACTGGAAGGACCCATATCCCCGCAGACAGTAGAAATTTCCATGACCCTTTCCCTGGGCCCCACCAATCCCTATCCCTCTCTATGGGAAGTTGAGTATATGCGGCTAGCAAGTAGTCAGCGGGACGAAGATACCACCTCTGAGAACAGTTCCAGTTCAGCTTCCAGAACCCCAGGAGGGGATCACCAGTAGAAGAATTATAATTTTACTAAATCTCGTTACCCAGGAGGGTTTGCTGAACAAATGGCAAAGGCACAACTGGTGCATCATGTTGCCCAGTTTTTGATTGGCAGCGTTGTTTTTGAAATGGAACTGTGGAGATCATAGACGCTGATTGATCCAAAAACTTTTACTGTAAATAGTTGCACCTCTTTAGGTGCCCTTTCTTGATTTTACATATAAAGACACTTTGCAAAGATAATGTTTTTGCATGGACACTTTTCGAAGAATGATGTCTACCTCAAGGGACACTGCAAGAAATGCGGGCTGGGAGCAATGTTCAGCACCTTACAAGAATTTTGAATGTTTTATGATAACGTATTTGATAATGTTATGTCTTGTGAAAAATAAATGTCTTTTATAGAATGTTTGATACAGAGAATTAGAAAATTTTTGAGATAGAATGTGAGAATTGAATAAAGACTGAAGAATTGAAAGTGACAGGTGACAGGCCAAGAGTAGATGGTCAGTGTCTTGCGTCCAGTAGAGAGAGAAAAAGAAAATGAGAATAATTGATAGAAAATGTAATAAAGAAAATGTGTTGAGTATAGCACTTTGAATTAAGAATTGCACTTAAGTAAATTTTTGATACTAAGATAGGAAGTTAACCTGTTTGTAACGTTTAAGAAATGTGCCTCCTACATTAGGAAGATTAGATAAGCATTGTTGAATAGCATTTAAAAATTTTTGTGTGTTCCTGTATTGTACCTTTTGTTGTTTTACAGCCCGCGGACGTGCTGTGTTTAACGGGGGTATGTGGCACCCCTGAGGCTTCAGTCGCCACAGAGGTACTGCACCTTCTCCTAAGGTGTAGTGCCCCACCATCCAGGTAGGGTGGGAACTCCTATCCACATTCCAACACCTGCACCCCACACACAGGATAGTTCAGCAGGGACCCATCCATGCTTTATGCTGGAAAGGTCATAGGGTGCCTTTTGTGGTCCCTGGCTTCGTAACACCAGAGGTGCTGGGGAGGCGGGTGGAGTTAAATATAAAAGAGAGGGAAGGTGTAGGATTTCAGGTCAGTCTGACAGAAGGTCAGTCTGGGGTGAGTCCCAGAGAGAGAGCAGGCTGACAGCAGGTCAGCCTGAGAGGAACTCAAGGCAGAGGAAGGCAGTCAGTCAGAGGAGGCTGAGGACTGGTCTTCGTGGAACGAGCTCCTCAGGGAAGGTAGAGAAGGAGAAAGAGACGTAGACTGAAGACTACAGATTCCATAAGAGAGATAGAACATATTGGAACGAAGGAGAATAGAAGGACGGTGGAAAGCAGGTTGAGAAAGAGAGAGAACCCTTCCAGTCCAGAGAGCGCAAAGGCCGGGGCCTGGTCCTCGAGGTTGATTGGATCTTTATGTTCGGCAACAGACACCGGAGGAGTAGTGAGCCGCTAACGCCTTCCTCCCATCATAGACTTGGGACACAACAGCAACTGAATAGAGAGCCGGAACGCAGTGTGGAGACCCCGAAGCAGGCTACAGCTGTCTGTCATACAAGTAAAGACTAGGAGCACCTAGAGAGAGGCATTCCAGGGTAACTAAGTAGTGGAGTGCTTCACACCTAAAGGCGCATTGGAGGAGTCGTTCAGTAAGGTACATGTTGGCGGAGTGTGGAAGGGAGAATCCTATCCTGCCTGGAGGGTGGCTGGAGCCCTGACCTGGAGAACATGGTACGGAGGCAAGCAGTTGTGCGAACTGCAAACAGTGAGTAAAGCTTTGGAACCGCACACCCTGGTGTCCTCCAGTTATTCCCGCACTACTACACCTGGGTACCAGCATCCATACCATTCTGCGCCTCTCCTCATCCATTGCACCTACACTGCCCTGGGACTACAGCTCCACCTGTGGGGAGCTATACCATCTCTGCTGCACCACACCATCAGTCCCAGCGGATCTGCATGCAGCGTTGGCTCAACATCTTACTTGCCAAACACCACGGGTGGCGTCACGAACTACCTAATAAACTTTAACACCATTAACATCACCGCCATTGATATTGGGCACCCAGGGCTACGGACCGGGTCACCGGTGCTGTGACACATTCTCGCCTCGACACCGGCCCGGTACAGAGTACCCCGCTGCCCTGAGTGTGTGAGGGCGACCCATATGTCTATCACCATCGTAATGAAAAGGTCACTGGACAGACCAGCCAATCCTCGAGAAAAAGAAGTCTATTAAATCACAAGAAAATGCCTAGTGCCAAGTGAACGGATGTGATTTTCATTAAAATTGACTGAATTACTGAGCATTTAAAAGGGTTTTTTTAATTGTTAAATCAGTGACACCTGCTGCAATAATTTCAGTTCTATCATGAAATCTGATTATTATTATAAAATGTATAATCCCAAAATGAAGAAGGAGGCTGAATATAACAAGTTTCAAACTGATCAAATTTACATTTGAACATCTTGTATAAATGATTTTTCACGGTTTTTACTGAATTGTTTATGCAGAGACCTTCTGAATTAACGAATATATGCCCATATTCTCAACAGGTTCCTTTTTCTTAAGCACAAAGTTAATTATCCAGATATCAAATACTTGGATTCCTTCTACATTTAAGTCACTCTACTTTTAAAATGATGTCACAATATTAGGAGATTATTAAAGAGAACCTATCTCCATGAAAATACAGTTTAATTTGTAGGCACCATGTTATGGAGCAGGGGGAGCTGAGCAGATTGATGAAGCACTTTGTGAGAAAACATTTAGTATAAATTGTGTTTTATTCATTTAAACCCCTGCACATTGTTCTCTCCAGTTTTGCTCTGACAATTAGGGCTCCAATGTACAATATCAATGACCAGGTTATGTTTAAGTAATCAAGATCAATCAATCATGCCCAAGACCACAGCTATGGACAGCATAAAGAAACCAAAACTAACAAGACTAACCCCATAGCTTCTGAAAAGGCCAGTCACAAGTCCCAGGAATAAATAGGCAAACGAGCGAAGCAGAAGGCGCCACCACCAATGTCACAGCTAGTAGATTGTAACAATACACTGCCACTGTTACTCCATAACGGCAATTTGAATACAGTGCACAAATGAGTTCCCACTATTTTTGCTCTATATAAATCATTAGAAAATTAATCAATTGTAAAATAATAGATTTTACTTTTCATTTCCTCAAAAATTCAGATTGTATTGAGTTTAATAAACTACCATTTTACTGAATTATAAATGCATAAAAAAGGGACTTACAAAACAATAAAATATCTCCCTTTGCTCAGTCCATATTTCCCTATGGGGTATGTCATGTCATTAATATTAATGATTCCTCATGTCTGTGTGTGACCTAGCTAAAGGAGGCACAAGAAAATTTGGAATGAGGAGAATGAAGAAGGACAATCGGAAGACCAGAATGGGAACTGTGGCTTCAGGACAGCTATGGGAAATGCCGATGGGAGGTGTGTATAAGAGTTTAATTTTGTTTAACCACCGCCAAGCAAGTTTCATTTATTTGACATGAATCAAATTTGAGTGAATCCACTCAAATTGAATTTCAGGAGATTTTCTCAAATCTATAACAGAAACAAAAATACTTTTACAGAGTCATGCAGGCCTATCTTTGCTAAAAATGGAGCTAGGTTTCTGGCCTTGATCCTCTTGAGAAGGTCTGTGGGTGTCGCGAACACACACTGCTGTAAAAAATGTAAGGAAAATATTATTTGTACAAACAAAATGGTTGATAATTTTAAGGAAATAAAAAAATATTTTTATGTTAAAAACATGTGCAGTGTGGTGTTTGAATTGAAGTATGATGATAGTTTTCAATGCCTTTCAATGGATTTCATCAGTCAGCGCATTACACATTTAAAACTTCAATCATTTTCATACTTTTTTCCTCTGTTTTCTCTTTTTATCATTATTTTACATTTCACAAAGCTCTGCAGGTTTCCTTTCATGCTGAGAATACAATTAGTCATGTGCCTTTTCATTTCACAGTGTAACGTTATTGGCACTAGTGGTGCCATTTTTAGTTAATATTTAGTAAAGAAAGAGAGATAACATCACAATTATAGCTCTTCACAGTAATTAATTTACAGGGCATTAAACATAAATTAGTGCTCTGTGAGAATAAGTACCATAATATGAGTACAATATCAGAGGGGTGTTATTTTCTTTTTATATATAATTATGTTAATGAGTGAATGCATTTTTGTATTAGATTTCTAAATATTAATAACTATTATTTTATTTTCACTCTCCATACTCTCAGATATTATTGTTGGCCACAATCATATAGGCATTTTAAATGGTTTATGCTATATGTGCATTCATTGAGCATAATACACAATCTACCTATCAATGACAATTGTCAACTTTTTAAGTGTGGAATACAGTATTAGAAATCTTAGGTATGTGTTTAAAACACTTTTGAGAAACTTTCAATTTATGCATTTTTCATGTCTTAATTTTCATGTTCTGGACAGAAGTCATTTGGACTTTTATAAAGTTAATTGAATCATTCTTTCACAAAATGACGAGTATCAATATGTAGCTGTCACTAGATCGAAAGAAGAAAAGAAAAATTAGCTTTTATGCTGTAAAGTGAGGAGCATACATTTGTTGGTAAAAGAAGAGTGTCACACACATGGATTGTGGAACCACTGTGCCAAGGTGTCAGGATTACCTAGGAGGGGCATAGCTAAAAGACTACCTGTGTTTTGCTAGAGCTCCAGATGGTGACGCAAGGAGATGTGTGCAGCATTAGAAGAACCAGAGCAGCAGGAAGCTGAGCAAGGAACAAGAGCTCTGCAATGCTGCCAGGCGGTTATCATGTCGGCATCTCTGTTAGGAGGAGGGAGTGGGAACTCGCGGAGATATCAGTATTAAAATTACAGTAACCTCATCATCTTCAAGTCCACAAGGAATCTCCACAGAAGATTGGATTCTCCTTGGACTCCAACTGTCTTTGCAGTCACATTTGCTCAAGTCCACTAAAAAAATGTTTCACTTTTCACCTTATTCAAAGCTAGGAAGCATCTCACCACCAAGCCACATCACATCAGCCATCCACCTACAAATTAAAGATATCATCTCTAATTCCATTTTCAAACCAGTGTCCATGGAGCTACATACTTGATGCGGGATGGATACAAGGAGCAGGTCTATAGAATAACCCCCTATGTCCATGGGGTGGTAACATCTCGACTTCCGTCCATTCGCAGACATCAGCACATGAAACAGATACAGTCTGAATAAAAGGTGAGGAGGTATTACTTTAACCTAGGGTTAGAAATGAGCGACTTTGCCTTTTTTCGGGTAGAGTCGGGTTTCACGGTTTCTCAAAAGTCGGGTCGAACGAAATCGGCTGATTATCATGAAAAGTCGAAGGCTGACTGAAACACGAAACCAAATGCAAGTCAATGGGGAACCAAGGTCGGCAGGGAGTGGAGGACAGGAAACACACCTACATTGCGCATTTTAATGCCTAAAACATCTATTCTTATTACTTAAGCTTGTCAACCTTAATTTACTTTATAATAATAGTTAGGCATTGAAAACTGGGGGTTATTTGGCTAAAGTTGTGGGGGGAGGTAGGGCTGGCTCCAGATTTTCGTGGGCCCTGGGCCAAAGAGTGTCACTGGGCTCTTTTAACACATGCCACAATTCATGATCCTCTGATACGGCAGAGAAATAGAGGTATAGTACAATGAAAAATACTTCACTTCTATAGTGAATAATAGTATTTATAGTATAGTATAATAAAAATACTTCAATAGCTCCAAAAACGGACAGTATATTACTCCATACAGTATTATGGCCACCGCATAGTGCGCTATACAGAGTAACGAGGCCCATATATTTCTCCATACAGAATCATTGGTCCCATATAATGTTTGAAACAGTATATAATGAGCTCCACATAATGCGACAGTATATGTTGGTCCCCATGGATGAAGCTCCACTGTGTTATGGGCCCAAATAATGCTCCATATATAATGGGCCCCATTTCTAGTGCTCCAGTGCATAATGGGCCCTGTAAATGCTGCTTCAGTGTCTGATGTCCACCTTTGGACTGCTCCAGTGTATGGTGGGCCTCATATATCATTCTCCAGAGTATAGTGCTCCTCAAAAATAGCTGTCCCAACATTGAAAACAATTAAATAAGTCTTCTCGCTAGGGAATCCCTGTACTAGTCTGAACTCCTCGTCGTCCCCATCTTCCATCTCACTGCACTTGGACTGTTTAGGCAGAGGGCGTACAGACGTGATGTCATCGCACTCTCTGACCAGAATGTCACTGTCATGAAACGCGGAAGACGTCACGGCGGTGGAGCAGGGAGAGGTAAGTATTTCAACTTTGCAAGTGCTGTGATCCTGAGCAAGCAGGGGGTGCCCACTCGTTGGCAACGCCACTGGCACAGGGCCCCTCATAGTAAGGCCGTGTGTCTGACGACGGGTGGGCCCCTCCCGACGGGTGGGCCCCTCCCGACGGGTGGGCCCCGGGTGGGCCCCTCCCCTCCCACCGGCAGAGACACATTTGCATACTATGAGGGGCCCTGTGCCCTGCACTTTATCTGCACCTTCCTCTTTGTCACCGTGTAAGGTGGTAGAGTATGCGGGAAGGGGAACCTGAGTTTCATCAGGGTCGGATTCTGGCTGTGTAGAGTGTGAAGGGAATGTAGTGGTCTGGGTCAATGTACCAGCAGAATCATCTAGCAGTGGCTGGGCATCAGTGCTCTTGTGGCACCCCCACAAGACGGCTGCCTGCCATACGAGAAAGTTTCAAAAGTCAACAAGGGGAACTTCAGTGAACTCAGTACTGCGAGTACCTCAGATAAGCGCTAGAACGGAGGCCACACTACCTATCTGCAGAGAGAAAATTCCTAATTTGCTTCCAGGCTGACCAACGGCTTCTCCATCTATACTCTGGGTCCTGGACGGCACTTACCAAGTACAGGTAAAGGTACTGCACGACTATGTCTGTCATCTTTCTCCTGCGCTGGGCATACGGCTCTGCTACATCCTGCACTGCACACCATCTACCAACTCTTTCATCTGCACTGCGACTATGGCCCTACCTGTGCAGGGCTTCTACATCTTAGCTGCACCACAACATCTGTCCCAGAGAAGCGACACTGCAGCACGGGTCAATCTGATCAGTAACCACAGGTGGCCTCATGTATCATTCACCTATAAATGTTATTCACCCCTTTGCATGGACGCCCAGGGCCACTGAACGGGTCACCACCACCGTGACACATCCCTGTGAGACACCGGCT
Organism: Dendrobates tinctorius; assembly: GCF_039654945.1. Lineage (NCBI taxonomy): Eukaryota > Metazoa > Chordata > Amphibia > Anura > Dendrobatidae > Dendrobates > Dendrobates tinctorius. The sequence continues at coordinate 15,413,695 of NW_027361776.1, forward strand.
CGGTATCGATTAACCCCACTGCCCTGGCTGGCAACCCACACTCCATGTCAGATTCATCTTGGACTGGGGAATTCACAATTTGACTTGATAACCCAGGCATGGTATGATAGAAAGAGCTACATGGACTAATGTTGAGTGTGGCCTGCTGCATCATTCACTTTTGGTGGGGGTGAAGGACACAAGGAAAGGGGTTCTTCCTGACCAGGAGCCAGCACTTGACGACTCAGTGCTTGCATTTTTTGAAACTTCAGAAGAGGAGGGCATATTTGCTGGAGTCTGTTTTGGCAATGTAAGCCAAAACCAGTTCCTGATGCTCCGGCTTTAAAAGCGGTTAACCTACTCCCAGAAAAGGTAGATTTCCAGGCGTTCTGGAGCCAGACCATGATGCAGGCTCAACACCTCCTGCCTTAGCTGCCATTGTGCTTTTTCCACTACCAGCAGATGCACCACCACCATCAGCACCAGCTGGCCCCCCCACGCCCACGTCCGCGGCCTCTTCCACCAAACTTCAAAATGTTGCAGAACATGAACCCAAAATAACATCAGATATATGGTACTGTATCAGAAGTGTGCAGCTCTATACAGTCAAAGGAAGATTGTCAATCTCCCTATATATACCATTAGAGTTGAGCAAAACCGGTCGAAAAAATTCAAAAGTCACCGACTTTCGCCAAAGTCGGGTTTCATGAAACGAAACCTGACCTTAGCGTGAGGTCGGCCACGAGGTCGGCGACTTTAGCGCTAAAGTCGCGTCTCAAAAGATGCTTTAGCGCCCTTTTTCAGCCAATCAGGAAGAACGGACACTGTGGGCAACGTGATGTGGGCAACGTGATATCCTCCCACAAATGCATTACAGCCTGCCTCTGATCGCACAGCCTCTCACCCATGTGCAGGGTGGAGTTCCACCTTGTTGCAACATCGATAATTTGGCGGTGCTTGGGAAGGTGGAGCAATCGCTGCAGCTTCTGCATACAACTGGAGTGTACGGGCACTGCACTCTTCCTACTATGGAAGACATTTTGAGGCCTTGCACGCTGTGCTAATTTGACCGTCTCACCAAGCTGTCCTGCTGACTGCTGACTGCTGTCCTCCACTGATGACTCAGTGCTTTTATTTTTTGAAACTTCAGAAAAGAAGGTGATAGAGTTGGAGGCTGTGTCAGCAATGTAAGCCAAAACTTGTTCCTGAAGCTCCAGCTTTAAAAGCGGTTTACCTACTCCGAGAAAAGGGAGCCTTCGAAGCCTTGTGGAGCCAGACGATGATGCAGGCTCAACACCTCCTGCCTTTGGTGCTATTGTGCTTTTGCCACTACCAGCAGATACACCACCACCATCAGTACCAGCTGGCAACCCCCGCCCATGTCCACGGTCTCTTCCACCATACTTCCTCATTTTTGGGAAAATGTACCCAAAACACCACCAGCTATATGGTACTGTAAAACAAGGTACAAGGTGTATATAGTATTGGGGAGAATTTGAATCTCCCTAGAGATTTTAGGAGGCTGAACTATTATCTCAGGCCCACTATAGATTACTCCTCAATTTATCAGGCTGAAACTGTCTGGTGTAACAACCCTGCTGGCATCACTGCATGGCCTCCCATCCCCCGCACACCAACTTACTGCTTCAAGCCATGCTGTGAATTCTGTCTGTTGCCAGCCCTGTGCCTCTGCTCTCCTGTATGCTTCCAAGATGTGTGTGTATAGGGGGGCGGCGCCAGAACTCTCTGGTTCTTATGCAGTCAGGGTGCACCTGTGTTATCTTTCCCTGACCAATCACCTAGCGCCCTTGACTATTTAGTTCTACCACACCCACTAACCCTTGCCTGTGCAATGTCTAAACTCAGTTAGCTCCTTGCTGCTGAGCTAGCCAGGCCCTGTACTATGTCTTGCCTTCTCTGAAGGCTCTTATTGCGTATTCCTGTGTCTTGGTACCTTGCCTAATACTTCTCTGTCCGCCTGCCAGGAGGCAGAATTCCAGGTCCTTGTGTCTTTGTCCCTGTGTCTCTGTCTGAACTCAGTCTTACCTCTGTCTGTCAGTCTCCTTGTCTTTGACTTCCTTCTCTGCTGTGTTTTTCCTTGTGTCCTCCCTATCTGAGGTTCTGCACCCTTGCAGCTCTGCCTGCTCGGCTCACTAGCCGCTCTGCCTGCTCGTCTCCCTGGCCGCTCTGCCTGCTCGGCTCCCTGGCCGCTCTGCCTGCTCGGCTCCCTTGCCGCTCTGCCTGCTCGGCTCCCTAGCTGCTCTGCCTGCTTGGCTCCCTTGCAGCTCTGCCTGCTCGGCTCTCTTGCAACTCAGCCTGCCCGGCTCCCTTGCAGCCCAGCCTACTCCGCACTTCTGTGGCTCTGCCTACGCTGCTCTCCTGCGGCTCAGTTCCTAACCTGCTCCAACATACTCCATTTCTTCCTGCCTAAACCTATACCTGCCCCTGCTGTGTGAACAGGCCCCTACCTGTTCCTTTCCGAGCCGTGCCCGCCTGTCCTGTGACTCTGAGCCGTACCCACCTGTCCTGTGTTTCCAAGCTGTGCCTGCCTGTCTTGTGTCTCCAAGCCGTGCCTGCTTGCCCTGTGCTCCAAGCCGTGCCTGCTTGCCCTGTGTCTCCAAGCCGTGCCTGCCTGCCAGGGTACCAAGCCATGCCTTCTTGCCCTGTGTCTCCAAGCCATGCCTGCCAGTGTACCAAGCCATGCCTGCTTGCCCAGTGTCTCAGCCTGCCTGTTAGTCACACCTGTCCAAGCGACTTGTCCCCGAGTGGGATCAGCAGCCACAGCCAGACACCACCCTGGAGTGGCACCCGACAGCTACCTGCCGCATCAGCCTGACCTCACCATCAGAGGCTCCAGTGAAGACCGTGGTAGCTGTCGTAGTCACGCCCCTTCCAGGGTAGTCTGGTTTGTGGCACAGTGGGGCCACAACTCCCCCGGCTCGCACCATTCAGCCAAGGCGCGAGTGTGACAGCTGGTGTATGACAAGGTACAAGGTGTATATAGTATTGGAGAGTATTTGAATCTCCCTAGAGATTTTAGGAGGCTGAACTATTATCTCTGGCCCACTATAGATTACACCTCAATTTAACAGGCTGAAATTGACTGTTGTATGACAAGGTACAAGGTGTATATAGTATTGGGGAGAATTTGAATCTCCCTAGAGATTTTAGGAGGCTGAACTATTATCTCAGGCCCACTATAGATTACACCTCAATTTAACAGGCTGAAATTGGCTGATGTATGACAAGGTACAAGGTGTATATAGTATTGGGGAGAATTTGAATCTCCCTAGAGATTTTAGGAGGCTGAACTATTATCTCAGGCCCACTATAGATTACACCTCAATTTAACAGGCTGAAATTGGCTGGTGTATGACAAGGTACAAGGTGTATATAGTATTGGGTAGAATTTGAATCTCCCTAGAGATTTTAGGAGGCTGACAATGATGCTCTCAGTCCAAGTATGGCAGCAGGCAGCCTAATAAGCAGGACTGCTGCACACAAAAGTGTGGAAAAATGAACGCTTGGTAACTGTGCAGAAAAGAGGAAAAAAGTAATTTTGCTTGTAAAAAAAGCAGCTTGCACAGCAGTGTGCAAACAGCAATTCAGCTATCAGGGAGCCTTATAAGGCAGCCTAATAACCAACAGAGCTGTTGCACACAAAAATATCCTCCCCTGTCACTGCACACAAACTGTTGTGTTGTACAGTGAAAATCGCTACCAGCAAAAGCAGTTTTTTTTTCTTCTTCCCTGCCTAAGGCTCTCCCTTATTCAGAATCAGCAGCTGCAACCTCTCCCTATGCTAAGATCGGCAGAAGTAAGATGGAGGTCGGCGTGCACGCTCTTTTATAGCCCCTGCGATGCCACACAAAGCAAGCCAATCACTTGCATGCCCTTCTCAAAGATGGTGGTGCCACTGCCATGTCATCGCGTTGCCCACAGTGTGCGTCCGCCATCATTGGCTGAAAAAGGGCGCTGGAAGCATCATTTGAAACACGACTTTGACGCTATGGTCGCTGACCTCATGGCCGATCTCACGCTATGGTCGGGTTTCATTTCATGAAACCCGACTTTAGCGAAAGTCGGCGACTTATGAATTTGACCGACCCATTTCGCTTAACTCTAGTTATTATTACACCTACTATATATTGGGATAGGATCTTGGTGATGGTAACACCCCCTTTAACTAAATTTGAAATGTTTTGCATTTTTGTGCACAATGTAGTTCACACCAAGTTTCTTCCCTATCATAATCATGTACAACAAAATATGTTCTAAGATTTAATGTATTCAGTTCACCAAATGGATGCTGAGAGTGTCTTGTATACTTGAAGATTTTGAAACCACAAACTTCATACAATGTATACACAAATAATGATAATATCACCGCGCTATTAGTTCTGAGAGAAATGTACTTACTCCCAAAACATTGATGGTAAAGTGGATAAGACCAGATTGCTTGGTAGGAAGAAAACAGGTTCACTGGGACTGTATGATGATGTAGTTCATCATACAGTCCAAGTGAACCTGTTATCTTCCTACCAAGCAATCTGGTCTTATCCACTTTACCATCAACATTTTGGGAGTAAGTACATTTCTCTCAGAACTAATAGCGCAGTGATATTAACATTATTTGTGTATACTCAGTTTTGACAGGCATGCACAGAACCTGTCTCTCTATCACCTGCAGCTCTCCACATTAGCCCATTGTGAGTTCTTGTACCAATTTTTGAACCAGACAATTAGAAGCGCCAGTGTTTATATATCTATACCTGAAACTTCAAACTACGATCCTGTGCTTGATGCACAAATCTATAAGAAGGCAACTACATAGGATGCTGCAAATTTCACTAGGATATTGGTCAGTGTTATTTAGCACTGATTCTATTTTTTCCCCACTCAGTCGTGTTCAATCCTTGGATAATCAATAGGCCATTTCTTGCCATACTTCTTTCCATTGTTTGAATTTCATTCTTGTGTTATTCTAAATGTTATCCAGCAGGTCTTTCGACTCCCATTTTCTTTTTCCACTGACTTTTCTGAGTCTTTGTGTCCCATGTGCTTCCATAATTTGTCTATGCTCACCATGGGCGCATGTCCCAATATCATTCAACACTTCAGCAATACTTTTATACAGCCATTGTAATTAAATAGGAACCCAATAAAACAAAGCTGTGTTCTATGTCTTCCTTTCTTTTTATGGACTTTATTATGGGTGGTAGTCAAGATTTTGATCTTATTGAGATGCAGGTAAAATCCCATCTTCTTGCTTTCTGTTTTTAACATAACCATAATCTTTTAAGCCCTTCTTACTTTTTACCAGAAGGGTTGTATCATCTGCACTTTAAATTGCTGATGGTTCTTCTGCCATTTTTTACCCCAATGTCATGGTAATAGACAGGGTCCATGTCCTGCCCTCTCAGAGTTAATTGTTGTAGCCTCCTTTTGGATCTGGGAGAGGTATTTATACCCACTCTGGACTAGGATTCCCTGTCAGCTATACTTTTGTTTAGTCTGTGTGCATGACCCCCTGGTGTATGCGTTCTGGAAGTGTCTGTTTGTTTTGCTCTCTGCGCTTGACTCGGTCAGTTTACACTCTCGGCCTTCTGACCTCCGTCTTCCTTTTGACTACCTCTCTGTCTCACCCCTCCTGCACCTTGTTTACCTCCTGGTTTTGACCTTGGCACGTTTGACTACTCTCCGGCACAGATTGTTTCCTCTGCCCCCCGACACCTGGCGCCACCCTTGGTCGCCTCTCACTCTGTCACGTGGTTCAGGTCCTGCTTGTTACCCGGTGAGTTCTCCCCCATTTTTCTCTCAGTTCACTTGCTGCGGCACGCAGCCCTCCCCTCAGTGATTACACCTGGGAGCCGTGACACCCAATACACAAATAATCTAAATCCAACTCCCTCATGATTTATACCAAATAGAGGTTTAGAAAAAAAGGGAGAGAGGATGAGTCTTTGTCTTGAGCCCTTTTTGATCTTGAACCATTCTGGCTTGCACTACAGCTTCTTAATCATTATAGAGTTCCCTAATTAACCTAATCAAATGTGTGGACATTCCAATAACATACTCAGTGCACTTCAAAGCTTATCATGCTCAGCACAGTCAAAAGGCTTGGTATAATCAATGAAGCACAATCAGAGCTTCTTGAAGTACACCCTCATTTTTTCTATTACACATGTCAGGTAGGTTTGCAATGTGATCATGTGTCCCTCTACCCTTTTAATATCCAGCTTGGGAACCAGTATGTTCTCTATCAAAAATGTTGCCATATGCTGTTGAATAATCTTTAGTGCAATTGGCCTTTAGCCTTGCTCTCTCTGCTTTCTAGCAATCAAGAGGGTGGCTACAGTTAATCAATTGATGGCTACTTTGATCTTCGCCCACATTTCATCTGGGCCCCCTTCCTTTTGCCTGAACAAGATGAACCTGGTAATCACTTCAATTCTATACTAATAAGTGATCTTACTAATATCAAGCTTGCTCTTCTGTATGCTTGACCTTGCATAATCTAACCCTGACTTTGGCTAGAACAGTTGGCATTCAAGCCCACAGTCTTTGCCTGGATTTTTTTTTTTGCAAAGGAAATAGTCCCTTTCCATTTTTGATGGCAGAGGATGTAGTTGATCTGGTTAGGAAACTGTCATTCGGCACACTATTAGTGATGGAAATAAATATACTAAACCAGCACCTACCCAAAGAATGGTGATAAATGGTGGTGCACAGATGTATCTAAGAGCTAACGTGCAAAACATGAAAAATCAAAAAAAGGGAAAAAGCACAGCTCATGCAAAATTACAAAATTTATTAAGAGATCAAACAATACATACAAGTACATGATAAAAACAAGGATGACTGTGGTACAGACGACTAAAAGAGCCACGATGCAAAAAGAAAAGGCAAGCCAGTCAGTACAAACACCTAATATATAAGTAGCATCTGCTAGAGAAAGTGCAAGTGCATTGTGCCAACATGAAAATCCAAAAATAAATAGTAAAACAAAAGTATATTAATATAACAAAAAGAATACTATGTGACAGGCAGAGATATAATAATACCCATATAGAGCAGCACAAGTATGGTCACAATTATCCCCAGCGGGTTAAACACCACAAGGGTTAAAAAGCAGATCAATTGTAAAAAAGGAATAAAGGTGCCTGAGAGGTTTACCTTAAAAGACCGTGGCTCCTACCACCCCAACGCGCGTTTCGGCGCAGTGCCTTCTTCTCGGGGTAAGGTGTCTCTGAAAGGTGACGCTATATATATGGAGAAGTAGCCAATTACAGCATGGATAGAGAGAAAGCAGCTCATGTATGGCGCATGCGTTAATGGCGATACCCGGAAGTTGTCAACCCATAGGACATCACTGGATGGACAGGAGCACATCACTGAGGTCATGCCCCCATGTGAAATGTAATAATGCAACCATGTCCAGAGCCAGGAAGAGACGCCGTCGGCATTGCAAGAGACGAGAAGCCAAGGCGCATGCGCGCTGAATGCAAACCATTATGCGTCACTCAAAGAACGCCCCCACAAGTCACATGAGCAGACCAGGGACACAAAATAGTATACAAAAGGGAAAGGATGCCTATAATAGCAACAAATTGTGCGATAACTGCACAAATTAAAATGAATCAGTGCAATTAACTTCTAAGTGCATAATAAGAAAGGGACCAATTATAAGTCCATATATATACTGTATGTAGCGATACAAAAGAGGAATATTACTCTAAATATGAGTGCATAATAAAGAAGAAAGACAAGAAGAATAAAAACATGTGAAAAACACATTAAAGTGCATAGTAACGTACAAAAGTATATTAAAGAAGTACATTATGTATATAATTAGCAAAATCATGTAGAAAAATACATTGTGCATGTAAAAAATTAAAGAATAAAAATGTGAAAATAAGTCCTTCCACAATAAATGGATGCAGCCATGCGGTTTTCAAGAAGATGATTATATAATTGAATCCACAACAAATCCTTCCACAGGAATGGAATATGGAGCAAGGACAAGCCACCTCAGAGGATTGAAAAAGCCATAACATCTACAAAATAAAAAGAAAGAAAAAAATTAGGAATAATAATAAAAACAACACAAAAGAGACACCATAAAAACCATTGTTAGGGTAATTATAAAAAGGGGGCAAAACTCAAATTTTCATTTAAGCCACAGGGTTGCAAGGTACAAACTCTCCAAATCCATCTGGTCTCTCTTTTGTCCAAAAGATGACCATAATCCCCCCCACTTAAATTGGGTACCAATCTATCTATACCCTTAACTTGAAAGCCCGAGGGGTCATAGGAGTGGTGAAGCTTAAAATGGCGGGAAATTGTTTTTAAAGAATTGGTATCACTTTCCTTCGCATCCGCTGAAATTTCACGAAAATGTTCACGTATCTGAACTTTGAGGGCACGTGTCGTAAGGCCCACCTAGATTTTATTATATGGACATGTACCATGGTATGTAACCATGGTAATTGAACATGTAATTGACTGGGTGATAAGAAAGTCTCTACCATTGGAAGACAAGAATTGACTAGCATGGAGAATGTTGAGACATGCAATACATTTCCCACAGGGTCTACAGCCCCATGCCGAAGCACGGGGAGTCGAGATCATAGGAGAAATAGGAGACGGAGTACTGGGTTTAAAATAACTCCTGACAAGATGATCACCCAGATTTTGTGACCTAGTCACTACCTTAGGATGAGTTGATAAATATTTTTTCAGAACGGGATCCTTAAGTAGGACAGGCCAGTGCTTGGCTAACGAATCTTGCATCTCCTTCCAACGTGAGTGGAATTGTGTCACCATTCTCACCTGGTTGTCAGCCTTAGGTTTAGTAGTGGAATACAGAAGTTGTTGTCTATCAGCATTCTTGGCCCAGTTATAGGCTTTCATGATGGATCTCCTGCTGTAGCCACGATCCAGGAAATGATTTTTCAGATCTTTAGCTTGTGCCGCAAATGCTTCATTGGATGAGCATATTCTCTTGATGCGAAGAAACTGGCCCGTAGGAACAGAGTTGATCACATGAGATGGGTGGGACGATGAAGCATGTAATAACAAATAAACCGCCGTCTCCTTACGGAAAACATCAGCAAGCAAACAACCATCCACACCCCTCTCCACCATGACATCTAGAAAATCAATAAGGTTAAAATCAAACTTACAAGATAAATGAATGATAAACTGGTTATTATTCAACTCATGAAAAAATGACTGTAACTCAAAAGGTGACCCCCGCCAGATGAGGAAAATGTCATCGATGTAGCGGGACCAAAAAATGACTCACTCCATCGACAAACCCCCATCTGACAAGACGAGATCCCTGTCCCACCGTCCCAGGAACAGGTTTGCATATGAAGGCGCACAGGCCGCACCCATCGCTGTACCGTGGAGCTGCAGGTAGAAGGATCCATTAAAACAAAAAAATTATAAGTCAAAAGAAATTTCAAGAGTGTAATCAAAAAACATTATCACTAATAGAAAAATTAGTAATGGAGAGGAAGTGTGAGACGGCCCTCAAACTATCCTGGTGGTGAATATTTGTGTAAAGTGACTCAGCGTCACATATGAAAAGGAGCATGTTCTCGTCAACATGTACGGAGTCTACTTTCCTTAAAAAATCCAAAGTGTCTTTTCGGTATGACGGAATAGTCTCCACCAGGGGTTTGAGGAAAGAGTCGATATACTTGCCAATGTTCTCCAGAAGGCCACCCACCCCAGAGATGATTGGCCTACCTGGAGGGTTCTGAAGATTTTTATGGACCTTAGGTAGGAGATATAGAGTTAGGATACATGGATCCTTGGTCATCAAAATGTCACAGATCTGTGTATTAATTACATTATCAGCAACAGCTTTCTTCAATTTCTTGCCTAATTCCTCCCTAAAGGAATTTAGGGGGTTAAAGGTCAATTTTTTATAACATTGGGAATCCCTGAGTTGTTGATATGCTTCAGATAGGTACAATTTAGTTGGCCATATCGCAATGTTTCCCCCCTTGTCAGCTAGCTTAATTATGACATCCTTAAGTTGTTTAAGTCTTTTCAGACCATTCTGCTCAGCTTTAGACAAATTATTATGACAAATAGTAATAGAAATTTTTTCAAAATCACTAGAAACAAGTTTGACAAAAATGTCAACACTAGGGCACAGTGACAAGGAGGGAAACTTCCTTGACCTAGGATAGATAGAGTAGGGTACCTTACCTAAGGGTGGTGTGATATGTTCAAAGGGCCAATTCTTCCAATGTTTCAACAGCTGCTTGTTACTCAGGGAGTGGAAACGCCTGTTGTATAGTCTTGTCATGATGCCATTTTTTGAAAAGTAGAGAACAAGCAAACATGTGTAGGTCTTTCACAGCCAAGAAAGGATCAAACCGCATGTTGGGTGAAAAAGTAAGACCCTTAGCAAGAAGAGAGATTTCAACAGAATTAAAGTAGTGTTCAGATAGGTTAATTACCTTGGGAACATCCAGGGGTGGGATTCAGCCAGTTCTCCCCAGTTCGGTGGAACCGGTTGTTAAAAAAGCAGCCGGTTCCCCGAACCGGGGAGATCCAGAGCCGCGATCCGGTACTTTACTGCAGCGGCGCCGGCGCGCAAGTTGCTAACACCACGGAGGAAGAGAGGAGGACTCTGGCTCTGCTTCCTAGCCCTGCCCACCAGATACCATGCATTGATATGTGCACTGTGACTGAGCACACCTCGCCGGACCCTAGCGGCCCCCGCGCACTAATACCTGTGGCAGTACAGTGCGCTATTGGGTATCTGGAGTCACCACGAGCTACGTGCACCACTACCCAGTGTGAACTGCACTGGACTCGAGTCTGCAGCCTGCCATCATCTTCATCACCCTGGTCACCGATGCGGTGGTGTGCTGCCAGTGTGTGTGCACGGTGGAGCAGGATGGTGTGTGCGGTGCAGGGGCTGGGGACCATCCAGGAGGCCTGGTCCACCACCGCTGGGACTTACTTACTTCTTCAGACGCAGCCTGTGTGTACCACCCCAATGCCAGGTCAGAGCCCAACACGGTAACATGACAGTTACACCATGTGTGTGGCTGCTTGCCACAAATTGTGCCCTGAAATGTCCCAAGTTTACCCTGGGCCTGTGCTGCATGCCCCAAAATGTACCTAGTATTCCCTCTGTGTGTCCCGACGTGCTGTGCCCTGAAATGTGCCCTGAAATCAATGTCCCAAGTATGCCCTGGGCCTGTGCTGTGTGCCCCAAAATGTACCTAGTATACCCTCTGTGTGTCCCGATGTGCTGTGCCCCAAAATGTGCCCTGAAATGTCCCAACTATGCCCTGGACCTGTGCTGTGTGCCTCAAAATGAACCTAGTATGCCCTCTGTGTGTCCCCACATGCTGTGCTCTGAAATGTGCCCTGAAATCAATGTCCCAAGTATGCCCTGGGCCTGTGCTGCATGCCCCAAAATGTACCTAGCATGCCCTCTGTGTGTCCCGACATGCTGTGCCCTGAAATGTGCCCTGAAATCAATGTCCCAAGTATGCCCTGGGCCTGTGCTGCGTGCCCCAAAATGTACCTAGTTTGCCCTCTGTGTGTCCCCACGTGCTGTCCTCTGAAATGTGCCCTGAAATGTACCACGTATACTCTGTTTGCTGTGCCCCATAATGTGCCAAGTTACAAGTATACCCTATATGTTCTGTGCCTCAGAATGTGTCCTGTACCAGGAGTGCAGAAAGCCAGGTCAGAGCCCGACTGACCCCATGTGTGCCATGAAATGTACCAAGTATGCTCCCTATGTGTGTGTCGATGTGTGCTGCCTGTGCCCCATAATGTGTCCGAAACGTACCATCTACACCCTATAAAGTATGTGCCCCATAATGTGTCCTGTACCAGGAGTGCACAACGCAAGGTCAGAGCCCAATGCCATGTGTGCCCTGAAATGTACCAAGTATACCCTATATGTGTCCTTAAATGTACCAAGTATGCCCTATGTGTGCTGTGCCCATTAATGTGTCCTGTACCAGGACTGCACCAATGCCAGGTCAGAGCCCGAGTTGTGTCCTGTGCCTCATTATTTTGGATGCCCAATTATGTGCCCTGTGCCTCCTCCTGTACAGTCAGAGTTTGCCTTATGTTTTGTCCTGGGCCTTGCATCTCATTACGGATATTACTCTATAGATCAGGGGTCCTCAACCTGTAGCTCGGGAGCCACATGTGGCTCGCGGTCCCGTGAATTGTGGCTCGCGACTGTCTGCCAGCTTGGTGCATTATGTCCAGGTCTAGCAAACAGGTATGAAGAGCGTATCTCAAAATGGTGAATTTTGTGAGTAGCCCTGCACAGAAGTGCAAATCTGGATGCACATATGCTGGCCTTAGGGGTTTAGAGATGTTTTAGGTATGGTATGCTGGAGGATGGTACTACCTGTTAGAGGAGGTTTCTGAAGTCCTTCATGGGAGAATACTGAATTGGGGTATTGTGGGAACTCCCAGGATCTCAGTGTACTGCTTTGGAGTGATTTCTGTGGAAAATCTGTGGCTATCATTATACCTGTAATGGGGGCTTTGGTTGAAACTACTTTGAAGGGGGTGGGAGCTGGATGTGGCTCGCGACCATCTCTCAGTGCTGAATGTGGCTCACAGCTCTCTCTCAAAGCTGAATGTGGCTCTCAAGGTCAGAAAGGTTGGGGACCACTGCTATAGATGTTAGCTGCAGTCCTATGTAACACCCCAGATAACAGGGCTGTGCCTCATTTACTGCACAATGTCTGATAAACAGTGATCATGTCACACGTCTGCTACCTAAATGCTGACAACTTCTCGGTACATCGCCTCGTATATTCCTATGTCTTCACCCCCCCCCGGGGAGGGATTTGGCCGGTTCTCCCCAGTTTGATGGAACCATTTGTTATAAAAGCAGCCGGTTCCCCGAACCGGAGAGATCCAGAGCCGCCAACCTGTTCAATGAATACTGTCTCTCTTCATGCTGTCTGCAGTGTTTTTTGTCTGCTGCTCCTGCCACTGATACACCAGTGGCAGGAGTCTGGCCAGCCAGGAGGGGGCGTTGCCGGTAAGCTGCCTTTGACCTTCTGTCCTGCTCTGGGCTATGCCATGTACTTGGGGGGCGCTGTGCGCGCTGCTGCTGGGGGTGTTGTGTGCGTGCACCCTGCACTGTGCCAGCTGCCAAGCGGGACTCGAGCCCTCAAACTTCACCCGAGCCAGGAGTTGACCCCCACGCGGATGAGCCCCCAAACACACACTGCCAGCTGCACTGCTATTTTTGCTGCTTCCACAGTGGTCACATGATGGTCGCTGTTATTACTGCAAGGTGGGAGCTCCTGGCTGGCCAGACTCCAGCCCCAGGTGTATCAGTGGCAGGAGCAGCAGACAAAAAACACTGCGGCCAGCATGAGAAGAGAGAGTAGTCACTGAACCGGATTGCTGCTCTGGATCTCCCTGGTTCGGGAAACCGGCTGCTTTTCTAACAAGTGGTTCCATCAAACTGGGGAGAGCCAGATGTCACTGGGAGATGCTGAATCACCAGCAGGAGTGATCTGTGACCTCTCTGCTGGCCAAGCCAGGAACAACAAGCAGGTAGTTAGCAACTAACTGCCCATTAGTATTCGGGCACATTGTCAAATAAAAAAAGTCCCAAACAACCCCTTTAAGTGCATCTTCCCACCTACTTGTCTTCTATCTATCTATCTCTACCATTCTCTGGCTCTATGCAACCAAAGCTGTTGATCAGACAGAGGTGGAAACATATGAAAACCAAGCAGGTGGGAAGGTGTATTTAAATGATTGGCTCCGCTGTGAGGCTATGTGCCGACGATGCAGATGTGTTTCCGACACAGGTACCATTAGTAAAAAAATTTAAAATATATTTTTTGTGACTATATATTCACAGTTGCAAAAGGATGTATATCTGAGTGTGAATCCATAGCTAGATTATTGTTGGCTGGTTTTTAAAAAGTCGACTTTGAATATTCACGTGTACTTGCATATGACTTTCAGGCAATATACCCATTTCTAAGGACCACACTCCTATCTGCGTCAACACTGTTGTTGTCATACAAGAGGTGCCGCCAGCAAATATTCAGCAGGTCCAAACTTCGCCTAAAAGACTGCTGACAGTGTGATCATTTTTTTTTTACTTTTAGATTAGACTTGTGACCTTTCCAATCCTTTCATGATTTTCATAGCTGTACCTGTGCATTAAAGCAGCATGGTGGCTCAGTGGATAGCACTGCAGCCTTGCAGCGCTCGAGTCCTGGGTTCGTATCCCACCAAGAACAACATCTGCAAGGAATTTGTATGTTCTCCCTGTGTTTGTGTGGGTTTCCTCCTGGTACTCTGGCTTCCTCCCACATTCCAAAGACATACTGATAGGGAATTTTGAGTGTGAGCCCCATTGGGGACAGTGATGATAATGTGTGCAAACTGTAAAGCACTGCGGAATATGTTAGCGCTATATAAAGAATATTATTAAAGTGTCTATGGTGTACTTACACCTTCTTATTTGTTTCTAACAGCATTTGATGACGTTGGCTACAGTGACAAGATAGATATTAATAGCAATGTAGTCAATTTGGTTGTACCTGACAGTGGCGCAGAGGTTGTACCTGACAGTGGAGCAGAGGTTGCACCTGACAGTGGAGCAGAGGTTGTACCTGACAGTGACGCAGAGGTTGTACCTGACAGTGGAGCAGAGGTTGTACCTGACAGTGATGCAGAGGTTGTACCTGACAGTGGAGCAGAGGTTGTACCTGACAGTGGAGCAGAGGTTGTACCTGACAGAGGTTGTACCTGACAGTGGAGCAGAGGTTGTACCTGAACCTTTACTTCCTGACCCACTGTTATGTACAACTGTTGCAGAGCAGGGCACAAGCAGTTCTACTTTAATGTCATGTTGGTCCAAAAAGCAAGTGGACTATTTTTTGAATTTGTACCCATGGCTTAAAGTAAAAAATAATAAATTGGGTTGTAATGTGTGCTCTACAGTAGGAGGAACATTGGGAGTGCCAAATTAAAAATCTTGAGTTTTCACTTTTCTGAGGAATGGAAGAACTTTTTAGTGAAACCATCTGGTACCCTTAAATACATTCAGCAAGCTTCTCTTTGCAAAAAAATAAGAGAGCATGCAAAGTCTAGATCTCACAATAAAGCTGAGAACATTTTTACAGCCTCAAAGGGTAGTACACTATATCAAAGGCTTTTGACAGGGTCAATGAAAAAGCATTGGCTTCAACAATACATGTTTTAATATTGTGCATAGTCTAGCTTTACAAAATCGGCCTTTGGCAGACATAGAGGCAGAAATTGAACTGAATGAAACAAATGGCGTTGATCTGGGAGTAGGTCTTCATTCAAGGAAAACTGCCATGATAATCATTCAACATATATCCTCAGAAATTAGAAAAGATTTGTTTTCTAAAATTGTTAGTTGTAAAGCTAAGTTGTGTCTTATAATTGATGAATCATCCACTGTATCTCAGACGAGTGTTCTGGTTATCTATGTACGTTGTAAAATACCAACTTGTCCAGACCCTTTCTTGATCTCAAGGAGCTTGAGTCTACTACCGCTGAGGCCATAACCAATGCTCTCTTTTCATGCTTGTGTGAAAAGGTTTTAACAAAGAGTATTTAAGGGAAAATTTGATAGGATTTTGTTCTGATGGAGCTAGTGCCATGCTGGGCTGCATGTCTGCGGTGGCTGCCAGAGTTCTAAAAGAATATCCAAAAATTGTCATATGGCACTGTTTAATCCACAAAGTTCAACTTGCTCTTGATGATGCAATCAGTTCCATATCTCAAGTGAATCACTTTAAAATTTTCCTTGAAATAAATATATAATATTTACCATGTATTTATGTATTTTAGAACTTCATAAAATAGCAGCAGATCTAGAGTTGGAAATAGTCAAGATTGCTAGAATTCTCGGTCCTCGGTGGGTAGCTAGTAGTGCTCGTGCTGCAAAAGCTGCGTGGAGAGCGTATCCACCTCTGTATAAGCACTTTTCAAATGACAAATCTATCTTGGGGCTAAAAAAAATGGAAAATTTGTGTTTCTTAAAAGATTTGGCTTTAATGATAGAAATTCTGGAGGAGCTTTCTCTTCTATCCCTTGCTTTACAACAATGGGAGATATCTCTTGTAAGGGCTGACCATCTACTTTGTAGATGCATTAGGGCACTTAAAAAACTTGAAGGAACGTCCAGGCCACCATGAGACACAGGTTGCTGCAATGATTCATGCGGAGCCATTTAAAGAAATTCCATTTAAAGTGATTGAAAAAAATACTGGGCTTCCACGATCACAATTAATCCAAAGTGTCATTGACAATAGGAAAAGTAGGTTGCTTTCCACTGCTAATACAAGACAGATGGACAGTGCTACACATGAACAAAATGTGAACCACTACAAATTTTTATAGTCCCTCTTCTTGGGGAGAGGTCCGGCGCCTGCGCATTGCAGGACTCTGCTCTGCTCTCAACAGGGCAGAGCAGTGTACTTGTGCAGGAGGCGCGACGGGAAGCAAAGAAGAGGTCGTCACCATTAGAAGACGGGAGACGGCAGACCAGACTGTGACACCCATCGGACCAAAAACGGACCCGGACCACCCCTGGGTGAGTATAATCTAACTCATTTTTCTTCTCTTTCAGGTTACATCGGGGGGCTTATCTACAGCATTACAGAATGCTGTAGATAAGCCCCTGATGGCAGTGCCGGTAGCTGATAGTCGAAAAAAAGGGTGACAGGTTCCATTTTATGGTGAATAAGTACAATACTTCAGTTTCTCTGAATGCGTTCTTTTTGCCGGCTAATCCATCTTCATTGATTTAAAATGGGTTTGCTGGACCTCATCACTCCTCCCTGTCAATGCGTGCTGACAACTGACAACCTATGTATTCCTGTACATGCGATATGGCAGGACAGTACCATTTGTGTATATAATTGTCTAGTGTGGATTTTTATCTGCATGTTCTGTTGAATATTAAGCTAACAAATTAGTATTTAGTTCCTTTAATCTTTCACACCATGCCACAGAGTTCAGTATTTATTTGACATTACTATAGTTATGTGGGGTGGCAGAGACAGCATTTTCTCCATTTTGCCACTTTTGTAAGTAATTTTATTATACATGATTTAGTGGTTCTTGTTGGTTTCAATAAGCAGGCTATTTACCCTTATGGGAGGCAGCATAACAATATACCCTGGCACTTAGGACTGAAGTAAACTGGGACACAATAAATTAAGAGCCTATCATACTTATGGGATATGAATAGCATTTGCACTTTTTTTGCCCTTTCATCTATTCAATCTTTTTTGCGCAAAATATATGTTTACAAAAAAAGTTTTTTGGCTGTGTCTATTATGTCATTTACTTGATGGTATGGCTGTAGTATGGAGTACTGTAAACTTGTCTCTGGTCATTTGGCACTGTAATAGCACAAAAAGAGGACTTAAAAATCATCCAATAATAGAAGAAAATAGCACAAAGGTTTACCCGTCCAGGCCTCCAGACAAATGCACTATCAGGATGCAGTGGACCCATATAATTAAGATGGTTACACAGGTGCAAGAATACCGATGAAACAACTGCTCACAGCCTACCAATACATGGAGGCGGCGGTTGCCTGGTATGTTATTGCACAATAAAAAACTTGTATGCGGCGCTGTTCACACTATGGCCATGCCAGGATCCAGGCCAGCCTAGTAGTGACACCCTTCTATTAGCTCAGGCGGGCTGCCCAGCGCTATCAAAATGTATGCCATGTGAACAGACACCGCAGTTTACAAGACCGAATGGGCCCAACTGCACCCTGAATAAAAAGTGCAAAAAACACATTAAAAAATGTGGAGTATTAGCTTATATTTTTGCCAAAATACGTGAGCCCGTAACCTGCGCCAAAGGTCTCCACGTTTACGGGTCCCTAGCACTAAATCCTAACACTGAAATAGCACAAAAAGAGAACTTAAAAATCCTCCAAAAATAGAAGAAAACAGCAAAAAAGCAGAAAGGTTTACCCGTCCAGGCCTCCAGACAAATGCACTATCAGGATGCAGTGGACCCATATAATTAAGATGGCAACACAGGTGCAAGAATACTGATGAAGCAACCGCTCACAGCCTACCAATACATGGAGGGGGCAGCTGCTTGGTATGTTAGTGCACAATAAAAAACTTGGCACTTTCTGCTTCTGATGTCATTTTATAAGTACTATACATTGAGGCTAAGTGCACACGTACCGGAACTCTCGCAGAAATTACCGTGAGAATTCCGGAATTCCATTCCGCAGGAAAATCGCATTTTAAATTCCCGCGATTTTCCCGCAAAAAAACTAGCATTTTGCAAGCGTATTTAGCTTGCAAAATGCTAGCGTTCTCCAAGCGATCTGTAGCATCGCTTGGAGAACTGATTGACAGGTTGCTCACACTCGTCAAACACAGTGTTTGACGAGTGTGACCAACTTTTTACTACTGAGGCCGCCTATGCAACCTCAGTAGTAAAAGATAAAATGCAAAAAAAAAAAAAAAATGGTGTTATTCTTACCTTCCGACGTCCCGCGCATCCGTTCCCAGTAATCCTTCGCGAAAATGCCCGCGATGACGTCCGTTCTCGTGGGATCGCGATGTCTCGCGATTATTCGCGATGACGTCACGCGAATGACCGCGAGACTTCGCGATACCGCGAGAACGGACGCCATCGCGGGCATTTTCGCAAAGGCTTACTGGGAACGGATGGGTGGAGAGAGGCGGGAAAGCTGCGCGGGACATCGGAAGGTAAGAATAACAATATTTTTTATTTTAAATTCTATTTTTTACAGGGATATGATTGTTCTGCTTACTTTCCGCATGGTGTGCACAGCCACATGTGGGAAGTAAGCGGAACAATGCATTCCTATGGGTGCGGGATCGCCGCGATTCCGCAAATTAATGAGCATGCTGCGGTTTTTACCGCGAAGCGATTCCGCCGCGGTAAAGACTGCAGCATTAGCACAGCATTGCGGAATCCCATAGGAATGCATGGGATGCTTATTTTTCGCGTTTTCGCGGCAAAATCGCGTGGTTCAAACCGCCGCGGAAACGCGAAAAAAACGCCACGTGTGAACTCAGCCTAATACATTATTATTACTCTATGGATTATACTTGTGGTTGTGATATTTTCATGAACCATTCTTTTTGTAGTGATCAAGTTATGGAAATATGACAATTTAACTCTGCAATTAAAATCATCAATGTTTGACATAGATGGGACTTACGTAACACCAGTTTGCAGGAAGGGTACGGTGATTTTTACTTTTAATTATCATTGGGACACAGACAGACTGCATTATGATTCAGAATGTAGTGCACAGCCTGGCTAGCTGATCAGTCAAGTGACACAGCTGCATAGAAATATATGCAGCTGTCACACTCAGGTCAGGAGAGCCGCTGGCCAGGATGTGCACTGTTCTGATCTCATTCCAATTTATTTTTTTTCAACTGTTTGACTGTGCCCCTACTTGTATATGTTTGAGGAAAAGGTGTGTGTAAATGGGTGTGGCTTTAAAATGGGTGTGGCTTAAAATGGGTATGGCTTAAAAATGGGTGTGGTTTTCCTACACACAAACACAGAACCTGTTGTTAAAAATTTGAATCTCACCCCTGGGAACATCCCTCTTCCGGTTGTAGGTTGGACCACGTTTGTTATTAGAGGTTTTCTGCTCCCACTTCCTTTTATTATTTGTTCCAAAACGAGTCCGCATGGAGTGTAGGGAGGTATCTAAAGTTTCACCAGAAGACAAGACTGATGAAACAGAGGAAGACCTATGTTCCTTTTGATGGGAAGTGGTACGTCTCCATCTATATACTGTCTTCTTCTGGAAGTCTGTACTATCCCGAAGAAGTTTCTTAGCCTGAGTTGTTTCTGAGTCTCCCATTCTCCAGAACATTTATCCATGGCAGTGTCAAAAGACGAGATTACATCCATGGTAACCATTTTTTTAAACTTAGAATATAGTTTATCAATCTCAGTTTCTAATGATAAAAGGGATTTTTTACCAAAATTGACTAACAATTCCATAAATTGAGATGAGGCCTTGGTACAGATGTCTTCCCAACCTGAAATGAACTGTTCATCAGATACCGGAAAGGAAGGAAAGATTTGAATTCTGAGTTTTGAGTTTTGCCCCCGTTTTATAATTACCCTTTTTATGGTGTCTCTTTTGTATTGTTTTTATTATTATTCCTAATTTTTTTCTTTCTTTTTATTTTGTAGATTTTATGGCTTTTTCATTCCTCTTAGGTGGCTTGTCCTTGCTCCATATTCCATTCCTGTGGAAGGATTTGTTGTGGATTCAATTATATAAACGTCTTTTTGAAAACCGCTTGGCTGCATCCATTTATTGTGGACGGACTTATTTTCACATTTTTATTGTGTAATTTTTTACATGCACAATGTATTTTTCTACATAATTTTGCTAATTATATACATACATAATGTATTTCTTTAATATACTATTGTACGTTACTGTGCACTTTAAGGTATTTTTCACATGTTTTTATTCTTCTTGTCTTTCTTCTTTATTATGCACTCATATTTAGAGCAATATTACTCTTCTGTATTGCTACATACAGTATATATATGGACTTATAATTGGTCCCTTTATTATGCACTTAGAAGTTAATTGCAATGGTTCATTTTAATTTGTGCAGTTATCACACAGTTTGTTTCACTTCTAGTGCTGCTATTATACTGTAGGCCTCCTTTCGCTTTTGTATACTATTTTGTGTCCTTAGTCAACTCATGTGACTTGTGGGGCCGTTCTTTGAGTGACGCATAGAGGTTTTCACTCAGGGCACATGCGCCTTGGCTTCCCGTCTCTTGCAATGCCGACGGCGTCTCTTCCTGGCTCTGGACATGGTTGCGTCATTACTTTTCTCATGGGTGCGTGCCCTCAGTGACGTGCTCCTGTCCATCCAGTGGCGTCCTCTGGGTTGACAACTTCCGGGTATCGCCATTAATGCATGCACCATACATGAGCTGCTTTTTCTCTATCCACGCTGTAATTGGCTACTTTTCCATATATATAGTGCCACCTTTCAGAAACACCTTAACCCCGGAAGAAGGCACTGCACCGAAACGTGCGTTGGGGTGGGAGGAGCCACAGTCTTTTAAGGTAAACCTTTCAGGCACCTTTATTCCTTTTTCACAATTGCTCTGCTTTTTAACCCTTGTGGTGTTTCACCCTCTGGGGTTAATTGTGACCATCCTTGTGCTGCTCTCTATGGGTATTATTATATCTCTGCCTGTCACATATGATCCTTTTTGTTATATTAATATACTTTTGTATTACTATTTACTTTTGGATCTTTTGGTTAGCATAATGCACATGCACTTCCTCTAGCAGATGCTACTTATATATTATGTGTTTGTCCTGACTGGCTTGCCTTTTTTTATCATGGCCCTTTTAGTTGTCTGTACCACTGTCATCCTTGTTTTTATCATGTACTTCTATGTATTGTTTGATCTCGTAATAAATTTTGTAACTTTGCATGAGCCGTGCTTTTCCCTTTATACTATTAGTGTTGTACTGAGGACTCTGTACGCTTTTTGCCATCCTTTTGTTGGCTGCAATGGTAACTCCATTTCTCCTTTCTGTCTTGTTGCTAGATTGAAAACTTGTGTAATCATCTGAACTAAAGTTCCTGATTCAAATCAAGTGCAGTTCTTTGATACCCTCTTCCTCTACACTCATTCTTTCTATTTCCCTTATGATAGTGTGCAGCCTTCCAATGTTAAAACCTCTCATGTTCTACATTCTGGTAATATATCATTCTTGGCACTTCAGGCAGCCTTTTTAATCACAGATTGTATCAGCTATTGGGCCTCTTTGTGCGTTGCTCCCTCTTACATCATCCTTGTCATGATTACTTGTGATCTTTTTCCCATTACCCAGTTGCCTGAATGATGCTGCCCAGCCTAGGGGACCACTGTCCTTCCTATATCAGGCTCAAAGTGTCAGGAGGGGGTCAACACATGATATACCACCTGTGCCTAAGTGCTATAGTTTGCAGAAAAACCTGGTGACCTACCAAATGAAACCTTCACCATGAAATCCTATTGATCAAAATTAGTAGACTTAGCAGTAGTTTAGACTTTTATGGGGAATTTGGAAAAATTACCGCACATGACACCATCCTAAGGGTAATTCCTGTAAGGTTGCACTAGGCCTGCATTCAGAAGGCTGTAATTTGATTTTCAATCAAAGGTTTTGATTTGGAAAAGTTGTTTTGTTTTGTTCTGATCTGATCCTCCTATTGGTACAAATTGTAGCTCTGCTGTACAAAGTCTCATACTGCTATCTGAATATGGCTTTAAGTTTATCAAAGTTCAAATGGTGCAGTTTTCTAATTAATTTTATAGCACAAGATAAATCTAAAAAAGAGAAGTAAAATTCTTTGGGTCAACAAAAAATGCTTGAAGTTAGTGTCACAGTTTAAAAAAATGGCTATTTTTACCAGTTTTCAGAATTTTAGTAACTTGTTCTATGTTTTTAAAAATTATTCTTTGCATGTCATGTTTTTCTAACATTTTTTCATAGCCTTCTCTATTAGAAATGTGCCAGAAGAAAAGCATGTTCAATATGTCATAAATTAAACATTTTTTGTACAGAATAAAGCATGTTTGACTGTATAAAAATGATGAAATGCAGTGTTTGAAAGTGTCCTTAAAAGGAATCTGTTAGTAATATCAATACTCCCGTCTCATCTGCATATAGTAGAATTTAAGGCCTCTTTCACACTTCAGTTTTTTACAATCAGTCACAATCCGCCAGGTTTTGAAAAAAACGGATCCTCAATTTTCTTTTGAGGATCCGTTTTTTTTTCCCCATTGACTTCCATTAATGGCGGATTGTGACGGATTGCCGTCCGTTGCATCCGTTTTTTTTGAGGATCCGCCAAAAGTTGCTGTCCATCACCATCCTCAAAGATTTGAAAACGGAGCTTGCAATGTTTTTTTCTCTGGCTGATCCTCCAGACACTGATTTAACCCGAAATTCTTTCTGGGTGCCGGACAAAAAAAAAAATTCTCTCTCTCTCTCTCTCCTTTTCCAGGCTGCGATTCCTTTAAAATTCTTCATTTGTCGGATCCGTCATAAAAACTGACAGGTGGCATCTGTTTACATCAGCACTAAAACGGATCCGCCATCCGTCCTTTTGGCGGATTTTGACTGATGCAAAAAACTGAAGTGTGAAAGAGGCCTAAGTCTTTGAAATGTAAATCCAACAACACCTGTAAAGTAGTTCTCCACTGCTAAGACAACCCCTTCTTAAACTAAATGTTCAGCCTCGATAAGATAATAAAGCCTATACTCACCTCCCATGCTGTCACCGTTCCTGCAGTGTCCTCACCTGCTCTCCCCGCGGCTGTGATGTGGTGTTGTGACACGTGTGGCCGGCGCCCAATCAGCACTGGTGTCACTGTCTCCTTCTTCGTACGAACTGAGCATGAAGCGGAAGACAGGGCTGCAGCTGATCTCGGACTTCCTTTTCATGATCAGTTTGTCTGAAGGCGGAGACAGTGAAGTCAGTGCTATTTGGGCACTGGGCATCGCGCATTATTCCACCTCATCACAGTCCCAGGACTGCAGGAACAAAGACGGCACGGGAGGTGAGTATACACTATATTATTTTATCAGGGCCAAACATTTAGTTTAAGAAGGGTTTGCTCTAGTAGTAGACAACACCTTTACATATTTACTTTGTGTGTCTGCTATTTGCATTTTGTTTTTGTGAATACTTTCTCCACTACCTTTCTGCACATGCTCTGCCGCTCCTCACAGTGCACCCTGAAGAGAGGCCTTAAAGAGAATCTGTTAGCAAGTTATTTCTATGTAAACTGAGGACAGCATGAGCTAGGGGTTAAAACACAGATTTTAACAATGTGTCACATGTCAGGCTGTGTGCTGTTGTTTACTTACATTGAAGGCTTTAGGTGATTATCATTACTAGGACTTTAGCAGCTACAACAATGTATGCATGCTAGTCGGACTCCACCTCCTCCTTTAATAAGCAGTATACAAAAAAAGAGAGAAAGACTATGCATAGATGTGAGATCACCACGCCAAAAACCAACTGTTTGTATATGTATAATTTTTATTATGAATTACACAAAAAGCAGCAAAAAAGCAGCAAAAGACACCACACATAAAAACAATTAAAATGATCTGATCAACATGTAGACCGCTGGCTGCAAAATGTAAAGGCACCAATATGAATCAATAACATTCTTAATACCGTACCATATAATACAGACAGTGTAATGGGGACAGAGAATCACAGATGACTGGACAATTCAATAAAATCCTGTACCAACATACAAAATGCATAGCACATAACAAAGAGTACCAATCAATACTTCCTGAAGAGAGCCCTATAATACTTGGAAAATATCTGATATAAAGAGTATAAATGACAAGTAGAACTCCCCATAGGGTGAAATCAATGGCCCAAAAAGTCACTGAGGCTGCCAGAAGAAAGAGGGGCTGGTGATATGTAGCAATTGCAAACTCCAAGCAGAAGTATAATACATCACCCAAAAGCACAACAGTCGATAGGTCCAGTCAAAAGTCGCCCCAGCGTCTGTATATAGTGCCAGCAGCCACCGCGGGATACAGAGATCCACGCGTTCCGACACCGCTTGGTGTCTTTCTCAAGGTGAGTGCTAGTGCATCCTCAAAGCGCCGCTATTTAAGTCAGAAAACCATGGAGGCGGATATGACCTCACAACTTTTCAAATGTCTCTTGCGCAGGCGCCGTCACGCGATAGCAAGAGCACATTAGAGTATAGGTTGAAGTCTCGTGGGAATTGAACATCCCGCGCCTGCGCATTACGGCCGAACGGGTAACCACAACCAACCTTATGAGCGCTGTCAGCGTCCATCAAGGATCAAAGTCTCATATAATTAGCGAATCTCACGCATGCGCGATTCGACCCTCAAATAACCATAGCAGGAGGGCGGGCATGATGTCAAACATACATATGCAGAGACGCCATTCCAGCGTGATGGACAAATATTAGAATAATACACAAACAAAACCTGTGGGAGATGTACATCCCACAAATGCACACTGCAGCCCAATGGGCCCTCAGATTGTTATTTGTGAGTACTGGCACAGGTTGTGTGACAGCAATTTACTGAAAATCAAGTTCCCACACCTTTGGTAAATCACACGCATGCGCAATCCCCCCCAAAAGAATATCATAGCGATAAAGACAGGTACTGTCCCATCGAAAAGATCCACATTTGATGTGGGCCAAGACATTTTTCAAACAACATGAGCTATAGTTGCTGAGCGCTAATCAGAGTATATACCCTAATTTGCCCTAGAGCAAAGTGTCAGGAAGGACACATATAGTACACCGGCGCTACTGTGACAAAGGGGCGGCACTTAATAAAGTTAATTTTTTGAACCCCTCACGCAACCCATGCATCTATAGTAATCCTATACAGAGACCGATGTTACGGCCCAAGAGCAGGTAGCTCAGGTGTTCGGAACGTCTGGACATTGATGTCCCATATATTTACTTGAAACACTGACATATAAATGAAGATGTCCATTAGTACTATATCAACTAGCATGGGACATCAAGATTAGATAATAGTTTACAACAAAGCAAACTGTAACCATAATGATAAATGAGGTCAAATCGAACATGTATATGAATACTAATTTGATATAACAAGAGCCATAATTTTATTGAGTTAGATCAATTAAGCACCCCCACACACATGAGGTCCTATTGATGTTCACCTAAATCTATAAACTAGAAAAGGTAATGGTCACAAACGCCACACCAAGATGTCATACAGAGCAGCAGCAATATAGAGCGAGTTAAAGTTGATCTAGAACAGAAAAAGACCAAACACCGTTTACAACGACATAAACAGGGAATCCCAGAAGTGACAAGAAGCAGCGACGATGTAGCCCAGTCCTCATAGTTTTTTCTCGAGGTAAGTCACAACATCATGACAAGGGAATATTGCTAGAAGACGGCCACATGAAAGATCTTAAAGACCAACCAATAACGGAGAGAGGTCCCAGGCTTCAATATACAGAAAAATCTTGGACCTAAACCCTAAGGGAGGAAGAACAACAAAGACGGCAGAAGAGGTAAATTAGTGAGATGCAACATCCCAATCTATAATTTCTTATAGAAGCCATTATACAGCAGCTCCTCGTTAAGACCGCGTGGTGATAGACAATCCAGGTCATCTATCCATCTCGCTTCCCGCCGGAGGAGCTCCTCTGAGATGTTACCCCCCCTAATGTTAACACGAACCCCCTCCAGTCCCATAACTCTGAGAGAGTCAGGGGAGCCCCCATGGTTGTCAATAAAGTGGGTGGCCACAGAGGTCAGCGGTTTCCCCTTACCTCTGTCAGCCCTTGCCGTCATAATATTCGAGAGATGCTGCTGTGTCCTGCGTCGCAGTTCTCGCGTTGTCTGCCCCATATACATTTTCTTGCATCCGCAAACCAGGGCGTAGACCATGTTGCGAGAACGGCAGTTGAAATACGCCTTCGGCTGTATCTGTGAAGGCAGATAAAGCGCCGACAACAATCTATTAGTCAAAATTCGAGGACAGATGGAGCAGTCCCCACATGGAAACGTACCCCTGGTATCATTGCCGGTGCGAATCTTAGTAATTGGACGTCTGAAATGGCTATTAGACAGAATATCCTTGAGGTTCTGCGCCCTTCTAGCCACCACACTTGGGCGTTCATCTATAAAACGACGTAACTTAGAGTCACTCAACAAGATGCCCCAATTGTTCCCAAGGATTTGGTAAACATCATTCCACTGATTGTGGAATCTCGTGATGAGGCTGACTCGATTTCGGGCTCCCCTTACCCGTGGATTGAGGAATTCCTCCCTAGGTCTATTCCTGGAAAACTCAAAGGCCCCAGATACAATCCTCCTTGGATATCCTCTCTCACGAAATCTGTTGGATAGTTGACGTGATTCCCTCATGAAGTCTTCCGTACAGCTGCAATTTCTCCTAATTCGAATAAATTGTCCTTTCGGGATTCCCTTGCGTAAATGTGCAGGATGAAAACTCTCAAAGTGTAATACGTTATTAGTGGCCGTTGTTTTACGGAACAGCGTCGTGGTAATACGAACAGCGTCGTGGTAATACGATTTTGGCACACTCCAATCCTAAGATCCAAAAAATCCACCGAGCTGGAAGAGAAGGTACAGGTAAGCCTGATGTTCCAACAATTCTCATTTAGCGTTGATATAAAGTCCGTTAACTGGGTTTCAGATCCCAGCCAGATGATAACAATATCATCTATATATCTATACCACTTTACTACCAATATCATCTATATATCTATACCACTATACCATCTATATATCTATACCACTATATCTATACACCCATTTGGAAAAGCCGTCTTGATGATAAACGTGTGTTTCCTCCCACCAACCCAAAAAGAGGTTGGCGTAGGAGGGCGCACACTTTGCCCCATGGCTGTCCCAGATACTTGCCTAAAGAATGCCCTATCGAAAACAAAATAGTTTTTTTCAAGGACAAACTTTAGGAGCTCCAAAATAAACGTGTCATGACCCCTGTCACCCGTAGTGTGTTGATTTAAAAAATAAGAGACGGCCTCCATACCGAGATTGTGGCTGATATTGGTGTATAACGCCTCCACATCTAGGGTGACCAGAATGGTGCCATCGGGGATTTCCAAATCCTTCAAAAGCAATAACAGGTGAGTGGTATCTCTGACGAAAGACTCCAACCGTTGGGCCATGGGCTGCAAAAAGAAGTCGAGATAAGCACAAGGTTTCTCATATAAACCCCCAGCCCAGAAACAATGGGTCTGCCCGGAGGCTCAATGATCGATTTGTGTACCTTCGGTAACAAATAAAAAGTTGGTACCATCGGGTGATTTGTAGTTAGAAAATCATGCTCTTTTTTGTTGATAATAGCACTCAGGAGTGCCCTAGAAAGTAATCTATCTAACTGACCCTTAAAGATAGTGGTTGGATCTGAGGGTAAGATTAGATAGTACTGAGTATTATCAAGCTGACGGCGGACTTCCAGGCAATACATGTCTTTAGGCCAAAGGACGATGTTACCGCCTTTGTCAGCTTCCTTAATTTCGAAGGAATCATTGTTTTTCAAACTCCTAAGTGCCAATTTTTCCCCTCTACTCAAATTGTTGTGACGAAACTTGTCAGTCCTAAGTCTCTTGATGTCCCCACATGTCTTGTCGAAAAATATCTGAATTGTTGGGACTAGAGAGAAACTCGGGGAAGCCTGAGATGGCAGTATGCCGGTGAATCTCTTACGCCCAGTGCCAGCCTCATTCTCTGCTAGCAAATCTAACAGGTCACGAAGCACTTGTCTGTCCTGTTCAGGTAATTCCTCAATGAGAGAGGGTTGTTGGTACAACATTTTGAACATCAATTGACGACAAAACAGATATAAATCCTTTGTAAGCTCGAACTTATCCAAACAATTCATGGGTGAAAAAGAGAGACCCTTAGACAGAAGTTTAATTTCTATTTCTGATAATTCATATGAGGATAGATTAATTATCTGCAATCCAACCCCATCCAATAAAGGACTAGAGTGGGAGGTAACCTCTAATAACGTCTCCTGTTGTTGAGTCTCGTCTCCCTCCTCGAGTTCGGAGACCAAACTCGTGGATTCCTGTTTCTTTTGGTCCGGTGTCTTGGGTTTCCTTCTCCCCCTTCTAGACTGCTTTCTCTGTCGCTTGTGTCGGTAGATAAAAAATCACTATTTTGTGTGGTTACACCTAAATTAGTGGTAACATTACTGTCATTATTAGTGGTCACTGGTGCCCGGTGCCTCACATTGCCCTGATGGGTCCATTTGAAGACCCGTTGTTTGTCAGAGTCTAGTTTGTCTCGTTGGAATTTATTCTTTTTGCCTCTAATAATGTCCTTCTCATACCGATCAACCATTTCCTTAAGTTGATTCCTAAATGGATCAACCAACGTTTTTTTGTCAAAGGTATCAAGTTTGAGTTCCTTGTCCCTAATCTCATCCTTAATCCTGGACAGCAAAGCTTTATCCTGCTCAATCAACATATCAATTATTATATAAGAGCATTTCTTCAGGCCAGTTTCCCACGTTAGTTTAAACTCATGATCAACTTCCCAAGCCAGGAAGATTTGGACTCTCAGTCCACATGGGATAAGGCCTAGTCTCTTATATTCTTCCAGGCTCTTGATGTTCCACCAAGTCTTGGTCAATTTCTTATGTAAGCCCAACAGATCAGAAGACAAATTCTGGAAACCCATATCTATGGCCGTATTGGGGGTCATAAACTCACCGTCTCCACCAAAAATTTCCCTGACTTGTTCCTGCCAAGCCGCCTCTCTGGCATTTAAATCCATGAAGGTAATAACAACAGGATGTGCCACCACTCTATAGAAAGATTACTCTCTAGATAGATTACTTTCTAGGGCACTCCTGAGTGGTATTATCAACAAAAAAGAGCATGATTTTCTAACTACAAATCACCCGGTTGTACCAACTTTTTATTTGTTCCCGAAGGTACACAAATCGATCATTGAGCCTCCGGGCAGACCCATTGTTTCTGGGCTGGGGGGTTTATATGAGAAACCTTGTGCTTATCTCGACTTCTTTTTGCAGCCCATGGCCCAACGGTTGGAGTCTTTCGTCAGAGATACCACTCACCTGTTATTGCTTTTGAAGGATTTGGAAATCCCCGATGGCACCATTCTGGTCACCCTAGATGTGGAGGCGTTATACACCAATATCAGCCACAATCTCGGTATGGAGGCCGTCTCTTATTTTTTAAATCAACACACTACGGGTGACAGGGGTCATGACACGTTTATTTTGGAGCTCCTAAAGTTTGTCCTTGAAAAAAACTATTTTGTTTTCGATAGGGCATTCTTTAGGCAAGTATCTGGGACAGCCATGGGGCAAAGTGTGCGCCCTCCTATGCCAACCTCTTTTTGGGTTGGTGGGAGGAGACACACGTTTATCATCAAGACGGCTTTTCCAAATGGGTGTTTAAGTGGTATAGATATATAGATGATATTGTTATCATCTGGCTGGGATCTGAAACCCAGTTAACGGACTTTATATCAACGCTAAATGAGAATTGTTGGAACATCAGGCTTACCTGTACCTTCTCTTCCAGCTCGGTGGATTTTTTGGATCTTAGGATTGGAGTGTGCCAAAATCGTATTACCACGACGCTGTTCCGTAAAACAACGGCCACTAATAACGTATTACACTTTGAGAGTTTTCATCCTGCACATTTACGCAAGGGAATCCCGAAAGGACAATTTATTCGAATTAGGAGAAATTGCAGCTGTACGGAAGACTTCATGAGGGAATCACGTCAACTATCCAACAGATTTCGTGAGAGAGGATATCGAAGGAGGATTGTATCTGGGGCCTTTGAGTTTTCCAGGAATAGACCTAGGGAGGAATTCCTCAATCCACGGGTAAGGGGAGCCCGAAATCGAGTCAGCCTCATCACGAGATTCCACAATCAGTGGAATGATGTTTACCAAATCCTTGGGAACAATTGGGGCATCTTGTTGAGTGACTCTAAGTTATGTCGTTTTATAGATGAACGCCCAAGTGTGGTGGCTAGAAGGGCGCAGAACCTCAAGGATATTCTGTCTAATAGCCATTTCAGACGTCCAATTACTAAGATTCGCACCGGCAATGATACCAGGGGTACGTTTCCATGTGGGGACTGCTCCATCTGTCCTCGAATTTTGACTAATAGATTGTTGTCGGCGCTTTGTCTGCCTTCACAGATACAGCCGAAGGCGTATTTCAACTGCCGTTCTCGCAACATGGTCTACGCCCTGGTTTGCGGATGCAAGAAAATGTATATGGGGCAGACAACGCGAGAACTGCGACGCAGGACACAGCAGCATCTCTCGAATATTATGACAGCAAGGGCTGACAGAGGTAAGGGGAAACTGCTGACCTCTGTGGCCACCCACTTTCTTGACAACCATGGGGGCTCCCCTGACTCCCTCAGAGTTATGGGACTGGAGGGGGTTCGTGTTAACATTAGGGGGGGTAACATCTCAGAGGAGCTCCTCCGGCGGGAAGCGAGATGGATATATGACCTGGATTGTCTATCACCACGCGGTCTTAACGAGGAGCTGCTGTATAATGGCTTCTATAAGAAATTATAGATTGGGATGTTGCATCTCACTAATTTACCTCTTCTGCCGTCTTTGTTGTTCTTCCTCCCTTAGGGTTTAGGTCCAAGATTTTTCTGTATATTGAAGCCTGGGACCTCTCTCCGTTATTGGTTGGTCTTTAAGATCTTTCATGTGGCCGTCTTCTAGCAATATTCCCTTGTCATGATGTTGTGACTTACCTCGAGAAAAAACTATGAGGACTGGGCTACATCGTCGCTGCTTCTTGTCACTTCTGGGATTCCCTGTTTATGTCGTTGTAAACGGTGTTTGGTCTTTTTCTGTTCTAGATCAACTTTAACTCGCTCTATATTGCTGCTGCTCTGTATGACATCTTGGTGTGGCGTTTGTGACCATTACCTTTTCTAGTTTATAGATTTAGGTGAACATCAATAGGACCTCATGTGTGTGGGGGTGCTTAATTGATCTAACTCAATAAAATTATGGCTCTTGTTATATCAAATTAGTATTCATATACATGTTCGATTTGACCTCATTTATCATTATGGTTACAGTTTGCTTTGTTGTAAACTATTATCTAATCTTGATGTCCCATGCTAGTTGATATAGTACTAATGGACATCTTCATTTATATGTCAGTGTTTTAAGTAAATATATGGGACATCAATGTCCAGACGTTCCGAACACCTGAGCTACCTGCTCTTGGGCCGTAACATCGGTCTCTGTATAGGATTACTATAGATGCATGGGTTGCGTGAGGGGTTCAAAAAATTAACTTTATTAAGTGCCGCCCCTTTGTCACAGTAGCGCCGGTGTACTATATGTGTCCTTCCTGACACTTTGCTCTAGGGCAAATTAGGGTATATACTCTGATTAGCGCTCAGCAACTATGGCTCATGTTGTTTGAAAAATGTATTGGCCCACATCAAATGTGAATCTTTTCGATGGGACAGTACCTGTCTTTATCGCTATGATATTCTTTTGGGGGGGATTGCGCATGCGTGTGATTTACCAAAGGTGTGGGAACTTGATTTTCAGTAAATTGCTGTCACACAACCTGTGCCAGTACTCACAAATAACAATCTGAGTGCCCATTGGGCTGCAGTGTGCATTTGTGGGATGTACATCTCCCACAGGTTTTGTTTGTGTATTATTCTAATATTTGTCCATCACGCTGGAATGGCGTCTCTGCATATGTATGTTTGACATCATGCCCGCCCTCCTGCTATGGTTATTTGAGGGTCGAATCGCGCATGCGTGAGATTCGCTAATTATATGAGACTTTGATCCTTGATGGACGCTGACAGCGCTCATAAGGTTGGTTGTGGTTACCCATTCGGCCGTAATGCGCAGGCGCGGGATGTTCAATTCCCACGAGACTTCAACCTATACTCTAATGTGCTCTTGCTATCGCGTGACGGCGCCTGCGCAATCGACATTTGAAAAGTTGTGAGGTCATATCCGCCTCCATGGTTTTCCCTGCACGCTGCCAGTCGCCACCTGGTACGGATTTATTTGTGATTTTTCTGACTTAAATAGCGGCGCTTTGAGGATGCACTAGCACTCACCTTGAGAAAGACACCAAGCGGTGTCGGAACGCGTGGGTCTCTGTATCCCGCGGTGGCTGCTGGCACTATATACAGACGCTGGGGCGACTTTTGACTGGACCTATCGACTGTTGTGCTTTTGGGTGATGTATTATACTTCTGCTTGGAGTTTGCAATTGCTACATATCACCAGCCCCTCTTTCTTCTGGCAGCCTCAGTGACTTTTTGGGCCATTGATTTCACCCTATGGGGAGTTCTACTTGTCATTTATACTCTTTATATCAGATATTTTCCAAGTATTATAGGGCTCTCTTCAGGAAGTATTGATTGGTACTCTTTGTTATGTGCTATGCATTTTGTATGTTGGTACAGGATTTTATTGAATTGTCCAGTCATCTGTGATTCTTTGTTACCATTACACTGTCTGTATTATATGGTACGGTATTAAGAATGTTATTGATTCATATTTGTGCCTTTACATTTTGCAGCCAGCGGTCTACATGTTGATCAGATCATTTTAATTGTTTTTATGTGTGGTGTCTTTTGCTGCTTTTTTGCTGCTTTTTGTGTAATTCATAATAAAAATTATATATATACAAACAGTTGGTTTTTGGCGTGGTGATCCCACATCTATGCATAGTCTTTCTCTCTTTTTTTGTATACTTACTCAGTTAACTTGCATGTGGTGATCCCTGCGGGTTGGTGCCCGCTCACTTGTTTTTTTAATCCTTTAATAATCAGATCACTATCTAAAGGCTATGAACACAGAGAGACTGGTATGGGCGGAGGCATCTTTCTCAGCTCTGCTGCATTTCTAAATGTGAAAACTTTGATTGTGCCATAATTTCTGCAACCACTAAGTTAAGTGATACATCGTTGGATACAGGGTATCTTTGCCTCCTTCATGCTGCTCTCAGGAGAGGTAGAAAAAACCTGCTGACAGATTACCTTTAAAGGATGCGCAAACAGGAAAAGCACAGGCGCATGCAGACAAACATTGGAGCATGCATGAGATTCGGATCCTACAAGATATAAACCAGCAAGAAGACTATCAGTCAGGCAGGATAAGCCAGCCCTGAAGGGGAACTACAACTGAGGAGGTTGAGGTTGGGCCAGTGTTGTGTCAAGTCCAAAGCGCTATAGCACCATTTACATATTGATTCCAGTGATGATTTCACCGAAATAGAGACACAGAATAGCAAGCTAAAGGTAAAGATGGAACTGTCTCTTCAAGTGGTAGAAGCGTAAATGAACAGTATGAATGATTGGCTCCTGCTGACAGACTCTCCTTAAGAGCTCTCGGATGGTAGAGCCTTAGGGAGCTGCTGCCTTCAGAGACTTTTTCATCATCCAGCACCAGCAGGTGATAGCTCACTTTCTGATTTCTTTGCCTGGTACCTGATGTCACGCAGACATGCTGGTGGTGCTGGTGGGGAAATAATCAACTCCTCTTACATATGATGGAATACACTAATCACATGGGAACACAGTAACAATTACAGATATAAAGATGCTGATGGGTAAATATTTCAAAGTAATCTTTATTTATGAATACATTTTTGAGGGTTGATGTTATTGACAGATTCCAGGGAAATTTGAATATGCTCCAGATTTTTCTTTAATTTAAGTATTGTCCATAAAAGGTGGAGGAAGCCATAGTGAGAAAAACGTCCCAAACTGTATCCAATACATCTATGAACAATGTCATTTCCGTTATGTGATATTGTTTGGCGTTCAATAAGAGAAAGCACTGCTTATTTATTTCCATGATTATTCCTAATATGTGGTAAGTTATTGTTCAGGCTTTTTAGTGTACAGACACTGTAATGAGGCATGAAATAGAATCTGCTCAGCCGTTTGAAGCGTTCTTCAGTGAAAGGTTAATATAATGAAATGCATCCATTCAATATAATATATGTCAGCATTCCAGCCCTTAAATAGGTTCTATCCAGAAAAGTTTATGCAATTATATTTAACTATAAAGAGCACCAAAAAATGTAATAAAATGGTGGTGGTGTGTATGGAGATTTAAATATATATGTATATTACAAACATGACTTCAGAATGGTTGTTTTCATCAGCAACTTTTTATTGTATCATCCATAGCTGTCGGGGAAGTACCATTTTACCATAAGTAGGCAGTACTGGGATAACACAGCACAGGCAAGTTTAATTTTTGACATTGGCCAATGGCCTGAACAATGTTCAAGGTGTTACTGCAAATAGGCGTTCTCAAGTGTAAAAATGATCCCTTGTCACAGGATAGGGGTTAACTTCCCAATTGCTGGGAGTCAGGCCATTGTGTTCCCCATCTATCCCCAAAACTTGGGCTCTGAAAACCACTAGCTAAATGGATCAGAAGTTAATCATGCGCACTACTGCTCCATTCATTCTTAAACTGAAGGTTCCTGAGCGCAGATCTTGGCTGATCTTGGAATGAATTGAGAGGCAGTACGTATGATCAACCTCCACTTCAATGGGACCTTGGTGGTCAGACCCTCAACAAACAGAAATGCAACCAAATAGAGGACAATTTTAAAACTTGAGAACACCCTATAAAGCAAACCTGTCAGCTGTTTTCACCACTATGGCCTCTTTCACACATCAGGTTTTCGCCGTCAGGCGCGATCCGGCACTTTTGACAAAAACCGGATCCGGCGAAATGCAATGCCGGATCCGGTTTCCCCCCCATTGACTTGCATTAGCGCCGGATCGTGCCGGATGGCCATGCATTTCATCCGGTTTTCGCCGGATCCGGCAATGTGTCGCAATCCGGCGTCTGGAAAAAACGGCTACTGTAACGTTTTTTGTCTCCGGCAAAAAAGCCGGCGTGTCCGGCTTATTCACACAATGAAAGCCTATGAGCGCTGCAATGCGCCGGATCCGGTTTTTTGGGTCTGAGCATGCTCAGTAGCTCTGCCCACAAGACACATATATAAAAGCATGACAGTGGGACCCTCAGCCACACCCAACATGCCACCCAAGACAGCAACCAGGCGCAGGAGAAGGCAGGAGACCACTGCAGCACCATCAGCACCACCACCACCACCCCAAATGGAGCAGCATGCTGAACAACGGGAGGGGAGTCCACCAGCAGATGAGAGACGGTAATTATCAAATCCCCCATTCCTCAAAACTAGGGCCATGGAATATCAAGATATTCATTGGCCCTTTGTTTCTCTTTATTCAACAGCCGCCCAAGAGATGCAGCAGCAGCAGTGGCAGCATTGGCAGCACTGGCAGCAGCAACAGCACCACCCACAGCCATGGAGTCTGGCCAGCAAGAGGACAGCACATCTTCTTCTGGGAGCCCTCCCTCGCATCGTCAGCGTTTGACGGTAAGTTTTTATTTCCAAAATCCATCATCTCTGTAATATATGTCTATTCATTGCCTTTTATTTCAAAACAGGAATCACAAGCTGAAGAGGAGCTCCCAAAAGAAGAAGAAGGGGTGGACAGACACCTGGAGTGGGCTCACAATTGGTAAGTTTTTTGCATCTAACGCAGAAACACAACATCACACTACACACAACACATAGAAAACAATGTTCTGCAGACCACAAACAGCAAACAAATGCCAACATTCAAACACATACATTTTTTTCTTTTCTTCTCTAGTCTTCCCAATCTGGTGCTCGGCCAAGAGGTCCTCGCAGTGCCTCCCAGGGTCGTCGGTGACAGCAACGCGGCGGTCACCAGCGTGTAAGTATAATATTTAAGTGAAATTTTGGTACACTTTTTATTTCATGTCTTAAGTGTGGTGACTAATTTTGCTATTTTTCTCTTTTACTTTAACAGCCTTCACAACGTGCTCCCGACTCAGACGGTGAGGATGGAGGAATAGATGTGGACCACCT
The DNA here is from genome assembly GCF_039654945.1 of Dendrobates tinctorius. Lineage (NCBI taxonomy): Eukaryota > Metazoa > Chordata > Amphibia > Anura > Dendrobatidae > Dendrobates > Dendrobates tinctorius. Next base: position 15,450,245 of record NW_027361776.1, read on the forward strand.
CATCGATCTCGTCAGAGAAAGGGAGCCGCTATGGAATATGGCTGACCGCCGCCATGCTGACCTGATCGTTACCCGACGACTCTGGGAGGAAATCTATTCGCTCCTTGTGGCCCGCTGGGAGGACCTCGATGCTCGGGCCCAGATTAAAGAGCGTAAGTATATACAGTACCGGTTGCTTGATGTAAACCAGTGTTTCCCGAACTCCAGTCCTCGTGGTCCCCACAGATCATGTGTTCAGGATTTCTATTTACTATGGAAATCCTGAAAACATGACCCCTGGGGACCATGAGGACTGGAGTTTGGGAAACACTGATGTTGTATACTAACCACTTTGTCCTTTCTCGTTTCAGGGGACAGAATTGTGAAGCGGTGGCGGTCTGTGAGGGATCGTTTCAAGAAGGAGTTCAATAAAGAGATGCGGGCCCCGAATGGATCTGGAGGACGCAGGAGCAAGTACAAGTACGCACGAGCCCTGTCATTCCTCCGGGATACAATGGTCACCAGAAGGTAAATATTACACACCACATGTGAAAAAAAATGTTTAGATGTAACAATTTTTTTTCAGCCAGGGCCATGCCATGTCACTATTTTAATAGTTTTTTTTCTCTTTATTCCACAGCACGGTGAGCAGCACTCGGGAGCCTGCCCGATTGGACCCTTCTGAGGCGATCCCTGAGGAGACTGGCACCAAGGGACAATTCGACCGCCCCGGTACATCTGCACCTTCCCAGCCTTCCCACACATTCGACCCATCTGTCCCATCCACCAGCACAGGAGCATCGTGGCCGCCTATATTACCTAAAGCTGCTGGTGAGGAGATCGCTTTCCTTTTACCCCACCCTTCTGCCCCTGCCACCTCTAGTACACCTGCGGGTACTGGGCGGCAGCGGCAGAGGGGTCAGGAAAAGACTTATGCGCCAGAGTTCTTGCATCTGAATGCATCTTTCCAGAACTGTCTTAAAGTCTTGTCAGAGCAAATCTCCGCAGGCTTTCAGCAGATCAACTCCAGCATTCTGGAGGTGAAGACACTTCTGCAAACCATGCATTCAGAAGCAAGATCTTTGCCAAACCACACCTTTTTCAGGTCTGTTGTGGAGCGCATGGCAACGCTCTCTCCTACCCAGCAGATGCATGTAATGCATTCATGCCACGGTGCTCTCCAGCACGTTACCTCCCAACCTCCTCCTCCCACCCCAGTAGTTCCTCCACCTGCACCCCCTCCAGCCACTTTCCATCCTCCCCCTCCTATTACATACCAGCCACCTCCCCAGTACCAGCAACCTCCCCAGTACCAGCAACCTCCCCAGTACCAGACATCTCCCCACTTCCAGCAACCTGCCCCGTACCAAACTCCTTCCCCGTACCAAACTCCTTCCCCATACAACTTGCCATCAACATCATCTGCTCCTACAGTCCCTGCCCAACCCTCCACTCCACCGCCCACCACCTCTTCTGCCTCCCACATGTCCACCCATTCTGTTGCTTTTCCACACCTTCACCTCTAACTGTTCCTTCCCCACCACGATCCCAGTCCTCTCTCCACACTCCCAGTGTCGAAGTGTCCCGCAGCCCCTCCAGCAGTATTTCCACCCCACACTACACAGATTTGTAATGTGTGTTTTTTAATAAAAATGCCCATTGGGTTTAAAACCTTTATTAAAAAAGTTTTTTGCACTTTAAAAACATTTTACAAAAAAAAAATATTTTAAATAAAAGTTAAATTATCGTTTCACAATGGTTGTCTGTCATTTCTTTCTGCGGCGAAATATGTTTAAAAAAAAGGTTAAATACAGGGTATTTCAAAGGTAAAAAGGTATTCAAAACCAGGTATATAACTGTGGGTAAATTTTATCTTTTTGCCACAGTTGTGTTCCTGGTTGTGTTTGAAGCAAAGTATTTCACCTAAAAAGTTGTGTTTATTGTTGGTGATTTCCTAACAATGTACACAACTTTTGTTAAAAGGTGAAATACTTTGCATAAAACACAACCAGGTACACACCTGTGGCCTAAAGGTAAAAATAGTAAGACCATGACAAGATAGCCAACTGTACTGTTGGTACAGAAGGTACACAAGTTTGGTTAAGGGCACAAATCTTTCACACTCTGTCATCCTGCCAGTGTACTCTGCCTTGATGTGACATAAAGTACAGTGCAAAATTGTCCCTCATTACTGAAACCGTCACAGAACTTCTAGTGGTAATGTCATGGTAATCTTGCAAGGTGGTTTCTTCAGAGGTGTCCTCAATGGAAATGGGTTCCTTGCAGATAACAAAATTGTGGAGTACCACGCAAGCTTTGATCACCTCGTCCACAGTTTCTGTCTTGAGGTTGATCGCAGTCAATAGGACCCACCATTTGGCTGTCAGAATACCAAAGGTACATTCAACCATTCTTCTTGCTCTTGTGAGGCAGTAATTAAAAATGCGTTTTGTTCTTGACAATCCTCTGCTACCGTACGGTTTCAAAAGGTGTTCTGACAGCTGGAAGGCTTCATCCCCTACACAGACAAATGGCATAGGTGGACCAGATGTTTGCGGCAGCAGTCTAGGGGGTGGGAACTGGAAGGTGTTTCCATACAGTTTACGCCCCATGGCAGACAGTTTGAAAACTTGAGAGTCATTGGAGCGGCCATAGGCCCCAATATCAACAGCAGTAAATTTGTATTCCGCGTCAGCGATGGCTATGAGGACAATTGAAAAATATTTCTTGTAATTGAAATATTCCGATTCCGATCCGGCTGGCTTTACAATGCGGATATGTTTCCCATCCACAGCGCCCAAACAGTTCGGAAACTGACATATCTGTTGAAACTTTTCTGAAATTTCAATCCACCTCTCTGTTGTGGGCTCTGGTAAAAACTCTTCAGCTAAGGAGTCCCACAGTGCACGGCATGTGTACTTCACTATTCCAGATATGGTGGAAATCCCGAGTCTGTACTGGAAATGCAGTGACGAAAGGGATTCTCCAGTTGCAAGAAATCTGTGGGGAATTAAAAAACAATCAATTAGTTTAAAATCACAGCATTACATACCAAAACTCAGCTATAACACTTGGAGCTGCAAACTACCACCAACAAGATTGCAGTGAAAGTGTGCTCTGATGCGAGCATATCCAATAAATGTGGCTTACCTTAAAGTCACCATCAGACGCTCTGCGGGTGAAACAGAGAAGCGGCAATAGGTGTCCGATTTTCTTATGAGGTGTGCAATGCGCTCCACCAAGTAATCAAAATTCTCCATTTTCATCCGAACATATCCAAAAAATTTATCCGGGTTTCGTCTAAGGTCCATGCAGAGTGTAGAATAGACCCCACGCATCATTCTCTTGGCTGTGATGGGGTGGATCCACAAACGTCGTCTACGATGCCTGATGCGCTGCTGTCTCGCTCTCTCCTTCTCCAGAACAATCACCCTCAAACGATTCGCCTCTGCTGTAAAATCCGCCAAATTCTTCAAAATATTTCCAATCACAACATCCATCTTCGCCAGTAACTTGCTCTTCTCTCCAACCTGCACTTTCTCCTTTACAACCTGTCAAAGAAGGGCTGTAGGAACACGCTATATATAGTTTTTCAGTAGCCAATCCCTTTCGGAAGGCCACAAGGGGCGATTTTAAAAACTGGATCCGGCGTAATCCGTCGAAAAACGGATCGAAAACGGGATGAACCGGATGAGACGGATCCGGTTTTGGCTGTCAAGCGCAAGATGGATCCGGCAGAAAACCGGATCCGTCACATCCGGTTTTACTAAACATTTGCCGGATCCGGCGCTCCGGCACGACGCCGGAACGCGCCTGACGCCGAAAACCTGATGTGTGAAAGTAGCCTATAAGGTGCAGCCACTGCCTTTCAGGGCTTATCTACAGCATTCTATAATGCTGTAGGTAAGCCTCCAATCCGACCTGAAAGATAAGAAAAATAACTTTTATTATACTCACCCAGGGGGGGTCCAGTCTGATGTGTGTCGTAGGTCCGGGTCCGGCGCCTCCCTTCTTCTTATGATCGCTGCCCTCCTGCTTGCTTCATGGTCTCCGGCATCATGCTCCTGTGCAGGCGTACTTATCTGCCCTGTCGAGGGCAGAGTAAAATGCTGCTGGGGACTAATGTTAATCATTTGAGAAAAGGGACAATATCCCAAAAGGTTCCCAGGCTATTAACCCCTTAACCCCCAAGGATGGTTTGCACGTTAATGACCGGGCCAATTTTTACAATTCTGACCACTGTCCCTTTATGAGGTAATAACTCTGAAACGCTTCCATGGATCCTGGTGATTCTGACAATGTTTTCTCGTGACTAGTGTTGAGCGATACCACCCGATACTGAAAAATATTGGATCGGAATGGACCGGCTGATCTAAAAAAAGTATCGGGTATCGCCAATTCCGATCCCAGAAGTCCCATTCAAGTCAATGGAACTGAAATATCGGAATTAAAAAAAACCCTTTCTTTCCCTGTAGGTTAATTCTACATGAAGAAACACAACTAATAATAATGTAGAATGTATTGTGGGAGGTGTAGGAGACATTAAAGCCATAGAGTTTTAGCCCAATCAAATGGAATAGCAGAAATTAAATTTTTTTTTTTAAAGACGTTTGGAGTTACAAAGATATTTACTATGTTAACCTCTTTTATATTTTGTCAGATATGTATGTTTCACTACTTCCATGCTCTTCACCTTCTATTTTACTTCTCCCACACTTTCTCCTTCATCATCCTCAGCAGCATCTTTTTCATCAACTTTTTATTTACCTTATTCATCTACTTCATCTTCTTCTTCACCTTCTTCCTATTTAATTTTTATTTTACATTCTTCATATTCTTCTTATTCATCTATTATTCTTCTTCACATTCAACTTCTTCAGCTTCTTCCTATTCTTCTTCATCATATTCTTATTTGTGTCAGGCATTCCTGTAGTTGTTATCTATAAAAGTTTGAAGATTACATCTTCCGTTCAGCCTGTGACAACAGATTTACAACAGGATTTGTCCGCTTTCAGTTTGGCCTGCAGCAGCAGGCCTTTTCCAGGGGCACCACGAGGAGGAACGGACTCACCCCCATACAATGCTTAGTCTTCTTCTGTTTATAAATAAGATAATATCATTTGCTCTGATTTTTAGTCTTATGCTTAATGTTCTTCTGCTTTTGGTTTTTATGCTTCTTGGTCTTCTGTCTCTTGTTGTTCTGCATCTTGGTGGTTGTCTTCCTGTTCATTGTCCTCTTGGTCATCTTCTTCAGGGTCATCTTTTAGGTATTCTTCTGTGTGGTCTTCAGGGTCGTCATCTTCAGGGTCATTGTCAGGGAGATCCAGAGTGAGAATCAAAAACCATTTCCACAAGCTTGAACTTGGAAAAGTAGCAGAAGGTACAAGAAGGCTGAGGAACTGCCGAAAACCAGCTGATGGTACTGGAACCCGGAGGGGCAGCAGAATGAACAAGAGCCAATGGCACAACCGTGGATCAGCTGACGTTGCTGGAACATGGTTACTAAGCAGGAGGTACTTGTGCTCCAAAGCACTACCAAGGACCAGCAGATGTTGCTGGAACTCGGATACCAAGAAGGAAGCACCTAGGCCAAAGGCACTGCTGAGAACCAGCTGACGGTACTGGAACCCGGAGGGGCAGCAGAATGAACAAGAGTCAATGGCACAACCGTGGACCAGCTGACGGTGCTGGAATCTGAATGGGTAGCAGAAGCTGCAAGAGCAAATGACACTAGCGAGGACCAGCTGACGGTGCTGGAACCCGGAGGGGCAGCAGAACGTACCCACGATCAACAAAGTTGCAAGGCCGCGAGCAGGACGCAGTTTCCGAAACCCACAGTCCTACAGGGGGTGCTTGAACTATTGGCACTACGGAACCAGCCTTTATTACCAGAACCCGCAGCCCACATAGGATGCACCAAAACTGCAGGCACCATAGTCTCAGCTAACCCGACCGCAACACGACAGGACAACGTATTGGTGGCAAAGTGACGTTGACACTACCCGGAAACAGCAGGCGTGCTGGAATCAGGCTGGGCAGGAGTGAGTGCCCGTGCCAAAGACACTTCCGAGAACCAGCTGACGGTGCCTGAACCCGGATGGGTAGCATTAGCTACAAGAGTCAATGGAACTACAGAGAACCAGCTGACGGTGCTGGAACCCAGAGTGGCAGCAGAAGGAACAACAGCCAATGGCACAACGGTGGACCAGCTGACGGTGCTGGAACACGGTTACTAAGCAGGAGGTACCTGTGCTACAAAGCACTACCAAGGACCAGCAGACGTTGCTGGAACTCGGATACCAAGAAGGAGGCACCTAGGCCAAAGGCTCTGCCGAGAACCAGCTGACGGTGCTGGAACCCGGATAGGTAGCAGAAGCTACAATACTCTATGGCACTAACGAGAACCAGCTGACGGTGCTGGAACCCAGAGTCGCAGCAGTAGGAACAAGTGCCAATGGCACAACCGTGGACCAGCTGACGGAGCTGGAACACGGTTACTAAGCAGGAGGTAACTGTGCTAAAAAGCACTACCAAGGACCAGCAGACGTTGCTGGAACTCGGATACCGAAAAGGAGGCACCTAGGCCAAAGGCTCCGCCGAGAACCAGCTGACGGTGCTGGAACCCGGATAGGTAGCAGAAGCTACAATACTCTATGGCACTAACGAGAACCAGCTGACGGTGCTGGAACCCAGAGTGGCAGCAGAAGGAACAAGTGCCAATGGCACAACCGTGGACGAGCTGACCGTGCTGGAACATGGTTTCTAAGCAGTACGTACCTGTGCTAAAAAGCACAACCAAGGACCAGCAGACGTTGCTGGAACTCGGATACCGAGAAGGTGGCACCTAGGCCAAAGGCTCTGCCGAGAACCAGCAGACGGTGCTGGAACCCGGATGGGTAGCAGAAGGTACCCATGATCAACAAAGTTGCAAGGCCGTGAGCAGGATGCAGTTTCCGAAACCCACAGTCCAACAGGGGGTGCTTGTCCTATTGGCACTACAGAACCAGCCTTTATTACCAGAACCCGCAGCCCACATAGGAAGCACAAAAACTGCAGGCACCACAGACTCGGCTAACCCGACCACAACACGACAGGACAACGTATCGGTGGCAAAGTGATGTTGACACTACCCGGAAAAAGCAGGCGTGCTGGAACCAGGCTGGGCAGGAGGGAGTACCCGTACCAAAGACACTTCTGAGCTGCAACTGGCGATGTTGGAACCCAGGGGTCAATCATGCAGCAGGCTGAGGCCTACTTGGAGCGAGTTTTATATTGATTGTACACAACTACTGATTTTAACCAGGCTCCACTTAGGCCTCTGGCTCTACAGTCTCTAGTATTTCCCCTTGCCTCCAACCCCGCCAGTCGCTGCTCTGAAGTGGCATGTGCCCAATCCACACTTGTTCCTCTGTGACTGGGGCTCATTTACGTCAGTTGATCCACTGATGTGTATCCGGCAAGGTCTCCTGCTCTGTTCACATTCCCACTACTAGTAATGGGAATGGGGACAGAGCGGGAGACATTGCCGGACATACATCAGTGGATCAACTGACGTGCCTGAGCCACAGTAACACAGGAACAAGAGTGGATTGTGCAGACGCCACTTCAGAGCAGCGACTGGCGGGGTTGGAGGCCGGGGGAAATACTAGAGACAGTAGAGCCAGAGGCCTAAGTGGAGCACGGGTTAAAATCAGTAGTAGTGTGACTGTGTAGGCAGCAGTAGACTTTGCCATCCACACAGCAGGGGAACAGCTGGCGTTACTTAACCCCACAGACACCGGAGCGAGTGTTACAATCTGTGCGGATGGCACTTCCAGGCTACAACTGGCTGTGTTGTAGCCCAGGATCAATGCTCCAAACAGGCTGAGGCCTACTTGGAGCGAGGAGAAAATACGATGTAGTGTGAGTTTGGAGGCAGCAGGAGACTTTGCCATCCACACAGCAGGGGAACAGCTGGCGTTACTTAACCCAACAGACACCGGAGCGAGTGTTTCAATCTGTGTGGACGGCACTTCCAGGCTACAACTGGCTGTGTTGTAGCCCAGGATCAATGCTCCGAGCAGGCTGAGGCCTACTTTGAGCGAGGAGAAAATACGATGTAGTGTGAGTTTGGAGGCAGCAGGAGACTTTGCCATCCACACAGCAGGGGAACAGCTGGCGTTATTGAACCCCACAGACACTGGAGCGAGTGTTTCAATCTGTGCGGACGGCACTTCCAGGCTACAACTAGCTGTGTTGTAGCCCAGGATGAAGCATGCAGCAGGCGGAGGCCAACTTGCAGCTGGTTTTATAGAGGTTGTAGACTACTACTGATTGTAACCGTGCTCCACTATGGCCTCCGGCTCCACTGTCTCTATTATTTCTCCTGGCCTCCAACCCCGCCAGTTCCTGCTCTGAAGTGTCGTCTGCACAATCCACACTTGTTCCTGTGTAAATGTGGCTCAGTCACATCAGTTGATCCCCTGATGTGTGTCTGGCAAGGTCTCCTGCTCAGTCCTCATTCACTCTACTAGTAATGGGAATGTGGACAGAGCAGGAGACCTTGCCGGACACACATCAGGGAATCAACTGACGTGACTGAGCCACAGTAACTCAGGAACAACAGCTGGCATTACTGAACCCCACAGACACAGTAGCGAGTGTGTTTGTCTTTACGAAGACGGCACTTCTGAACACCAACTGGTGTTGTTGGAGCCCAGGATGAGTCATGGAGCAGGCTGAGGCCTGATGGTGTTGGCATGTGGATGGAGCAGGAGACTTTGCCGTCTACACAGCAGAGGAACAGCTGGCATTACTGAACCCCACTAACACAGGAGCTAGTGTGTGTTTCTCTGCGAAGACGGCACTTCTGAACACCAACTGGCGTTGTTGGAGCACAGGATGAGGCATGGAGCAGGCTGAGGCCTGATGGTGTTGGCATGTGGATGGAGCAGGAGACTTTGCCGTCTACACAGCAGGGGAACAGCTGGCATTACTGAACCCCACTAACACAGGAGCTAGTGTGTGTTTCTCTGCGAAGATGGCACTTCTGAACACCAACTGGCGTTGCTGGAGCCCAGGATGAGGCATGGAGCAGGCTGAGGCCTGATGGTGTTGGCATGTAGATGGAGCAGGAGACTTTGCCATCTACACAGCAGGGGAAAAGCTGGCATTACTGAACCCCACTAACACAGGAGCTAGTGTTTGTTTCTCTGCAAAGATGGCACTTCTGAACACCAACTGGCTTTGTTGGAGCCCAGGATGAGGCATGGAGCAGGCTGACGCCTGATGGTGTTGGCATGTGGATGGAGCAGGAGACTTTAGTCGGGAAGAGGACTGGCAAATTCTGGGGAGATCCAGGCCTTGTTCATTTTCAGAAAAGTAAGCCAGTCGACGTTATCGGAAGAAAGTCGCGTGCGACGGTCTGTTAGTACACCACCTGTGGCACTAAAGACGTGGTCCGATAATACACTGGCAGCAGGGCAAGCCAGCACCTCCAATGCATACTGGCTAAGCTCTGGCCATGTATCCAGCTTAGAGACCCAAAACTTGAAGGGGGAAGAGCCATCTGGGAGTACAGTCACAGGGCAAGACATGTAGTGTGTCACCATCTGACGGAAACGTTGCCTTCTGCTGACTGGAGCCGTCAGTGTTGGTGTAGACAATTGTGGCGGACACACAAAACTTTGCCATATTTGGGCCATAGTGGTCTTGCCTTGTGCTGAGGCGCTGCCTCTGCTCCCTCTTTGTGCCGAGTTTCCTCCACTGGCTCGACGCACAGAGGTGCTTTGTAAAGCACTAGCACCACGGCTGTCGGGCGGAATGGAAAACATGATGGACTGCACAAGTGTGTCTTGTACTCCCGCAGTTTGCGCTCCCGGTTCAACGTTGGTATGAGGGTTTACAAGTTGTCCCAGTAGCGAGGATCTAGGAGGGTGTACACCCAATAATCAGCCGTGTAGAGAATGTGGGCGGTGAGGCGGTCGTTTCTCAGGCACTGCAGCATGAAGTCAACCATGTGCTGCAGACTCCCAACTGCCAAAGAACCGCTGTCCCCTGCTTGAGGCGTGATCTCTGCCTGCTCTGCATCACCCCACCCTCGCTGTACATACTGACTAGAGCATTGTGTACCTCCCTCCTCTGGAGAGATGTCCTCCTCCTCCATCGACTCCTCCTCATCCTCCTCACAAAGTGTTCCCTGACTAGGCCTTTGTGAGGAAGCATGTAGCGCTGACTGTCCAGAAGCAGATGGCATTTGGGACTTCTCATCCTCCACCTCTTCAAAAAGCTCATCCCTTAGTGCTTGCAGTGTTTTTTGAAGCAGGCAGAAAAGGGGGACAGTCATGCTGACTAGTGCATCATCTGCACTTGCCATCAGCGTGGAATCATCCAAGGCACGCAAAACGAGGCAGATGTCCTTCACAGAGGCGCACTCAGTGGTGCTGAAGTGTGACCGGCGCACAGTGCGACTTGTTTGCGCCTGATGCAGCTGGTACTCCATGACTGCTGCCTGCTGCTCACACAACCGCTCCAACATATGTAACGTAGAATTCCACCTGGTGGGTAGGTCACATATGATGCGATGTTCTGGAAGGCGTAATTGGCGCTGCAGAGCAGCAAGGCGCGACCTTGCCGTGCTGGAACGCCGCAAGTGAGCGCACTCTATGTGGACCTTGTGCAGCAGTGCATCAAGATCCGGATAGCCCCTCAGAAAGCTCTGCATGACCAAGTTGAGCACATATGCCAGACATGGGATGTGAGTGAGGTTGCCTAGGCCAAGAGCTGCCACCAGATTTTGGCCATTGTCACACACTACCAAGCCCGGCTGGAGATTCGCTGTCAAAAACCAAACGTCGCTCTCCTGCTTGATGGCATTCCAGAGCTCCTGCGCTGTGTGGCTTCGATTCCCCAAAGAAATTAATTTCAGTACGGCCTGTTGACATTTGGCCACGGCTGTGCTCATATCGGTCGTAACAGGCTCCTGCTGCACTGTTTCAGGGGAACTTGAGTAGGAGGAGGAGTCAATGTGTACAGACTGGATTCCTGCAATCCATGGAGTTGGCAGAACACGTAGAGCGCCACTCTCCAGATCTGTACCCGGCTCCACAACATTGACCCAATGGGCAGTGAGGGAAAGGTATCGTCCCTGTCCATGGTTACTGGTCCACGCATCAGTGGTCAGGTGGACCTTGCTACTGACGGCGTTTAGTAGCGCATGTTTTATGTTTGCCTCCACATGTTTCTGCAGGGCAGGGACGGCTCGCCTGCTGAAATAAAAGCGGCTGGGCACGGTGTATTGTGGGACTGCCAATGCCATGAAGTCCCGGAAGGTGTCATTCTCCACCAACCTGAATGTGAGCATTTCAAGAGCCAGTAGTTTGGCAATGCCAGCATTCAGAGCCTGTGCTCGGGGATGGTTTGCCGAGTATGGCCGCCTTTTCTCCCATGCCTGTGCTACCGATTGCTGTCGAGTGGCCTGGGAGTGTGAAGATGACTTGGAATGTGGTGCTGTGGGTGGAATGTCACAGGGTCTCTGGACAACAGTGCCAGAGGTTCTTCCTTGGCGATCCTGTGAGGAAGCTGAACCAGCTGTGTGTGAGCTGGAGGAAGAGGCCCCAACACGAGCTGAAGAGGTGGTAGGTGGTGCTGTATGTTGGCCTACGTCTTCAGTGTGTCTGTGTAACTCCACCTCGTGCTTGGTTCGCACATGTTTCCACATATTAGTGGTATTGAGGTTGCTGTCATTTTTCCCTCTTTTGACTCTTTGATGACACAGCTTGCATTTGACAAAGCAAATGTCATCTGCAACTGTGTCAAAAAAGGACCACACACTGCAAGTCTTGGGAGCGTCCGTTTTGCCTTTTGAAAGTGGATTGCTCCTAACGGGTGCCGAAGTGGAAGCTACAGGCAACCAAGTCTGCCCCCTCCCTCTCCCTCCGGTTTTGGCCGTTCTGGGAATTTCTTCCTCAGAGCTGCTCCCACCACCTTCCTGTTCCTGACACCATGATGGGTCAAGGACCTCATCATCTACACTCCCCTCTTCAAACACCTGCTTCTCCTGAGTTGTCTCGCCAGCACCGTACACACCAGAAAGTGGCACCTGTGTCTCGTCATCATCTGATGCGTACTGAGGTGTGCTGACCATAGGCACTGGCCCACCTCTTCAGATTCAGAGGGACAAAGAAGTTGCGCATCACTGCATACTCCCTCTTCTTCACATTCTGGAATGCTGCTTGGCTGGCCCCCTCTTTCCAAACCAACAGATTCCGAGAACAGAAGTAGAGACTGTGATGTCTCCTGTCCAGGGCTCTCTGACTGTCTGGGAATTTTGGCAGGTGGTGAAAAGACAGATGGTTGCTCTTCGGTGCTCTGGCCCTGAGAGGATGTGGAAGTAATTGAAGTCGATGCGTTAGCTGGCATCCATCCGACAACGGCTTCAATTTGTTCCTCCCTCAGCAGTGGGGTACGGTGAGGTCCTACAAAGCTGCGCATAAAGGACTGTTGCCTGCTAAAACTGGGGGATGCTGACTCACTGGTGCCAACAGCAGGCACAGAATCCCCACGTCCTCTCCCTGCAGAATCCCCACGTCCTCTCCCTGCAGAATCCCCACGTCCTCTCCCTGCTGAAACTCCACGCCCACGGCCACGTGCCTTACTCCCTGCCTTCTTCATCTTGCTAGACTGAGAAAGATAGGCAGAAAAGTACAAAGGAGGGCCTTAGTGTGCTTATTCCTGAACAGCTGGTTACAGGTATAAGAAACACTAATTGTATGAAGTGTGTGTGTCGACTACACTTTAATAGGAGCTAATGTGGCCTACACAACTTTCAAATGTAGTGTTTGGTGAACTTTGTTGTTTTTTTTGGGGGGGAAAAAAAACTAAAAGGATGTGACCAAAGATTTGAAAGTGAGAGTATCACCAACTTTCTGGATCTATTACAATGCAGGCAGGTAACCTACAATGCAAAAGATGAGGCTCCAAAAAAATTGAGTAATACTAATCTGGCTGCAGCTGAAGAGCACAAGCAAGAAAAAAGGCTCCTCTATCTACTCCTATATAGTGTTTGCAACCAACCAATGTAGATGGATATGGATGGATGCACACTAATAGGAGAAGAAAAAATGAGCTGCAATTAAAGAAAAATATGTGTGAGGCAGTGACGCACGCTGAGCGGCCTACAACCAGACGTAGCTGCAGGACACACTACTCAGCGTGAGTTGCACTCACACACAGTCAGAGACCTCTCAGACAGCCTAGAACAGTGCAGCTAAGTGGGAACTAGCGCTGAAAGGCTGCAGAAAGGCTCCGCTGTCTACTACTAGTGTTTGCAACCAACGTATATGGGTATGGATGGAAGCACACTAGATAGAATTTAAGAAAAATAAGCAGCTCAAAAAGTAAAATAAGTATGAGGCAGCAGTGATGCACGCTGGGCGTCCTACAACCAGACGTGGCTGAAGGACACACTCCACAGCGTGAGCTGCACTCACACAGCCCTTGCAAACAGCTGTGAACACTGCTGCTAGGGAAATGCAAGCTACAGTGGTGGTTTATGTAGCCTGGCTTAAGCACTATATGTTTTGTGGAATCGCTATTTCTAACTGTCCCTCACAGTCTTCAACAGCAGCCTGTCCCTAACTGAATTCACAGCAGAGTGACCAGAAATGGCGGCGGCAGTGGCTTTTATAGTGCATCATGACATCATTTCAGCAGCCAATCACAGCCATGCCAATAGTTAACATGCCTACATGCCTAACAGGATGTGCCCACACTTCTGAGGATTCCCATTGGCTGAATCAAAGCGAGCGGGCTGATAGCATTATGGGATCTTCCGATTCCGGTATCCGATATGAAAAAAGTATCGGAAGTCAGTATCGGAATTCCGATACAGCTAATATCGTCCGATACCGATACCGTGACATATTGTACTTCATGCTAGTGGTAAAATTTCATTCAAATAACTTGCGTTTATTTGCGAAAAAAATGGAAATTTGGCGAAAATTTTGAAAGTTTTGCAATTTTCCAACTTTGAATTTTTATGTCCTTAAATCACAGAGATACGGCACAGAAGAAAGTTAATAAGTAACATTTCCCACATGTTTACGTTACATCAGCACAATTTTGGAACCCAATTTTTTTTTCTTAGGAAGTTATAAGGGTTAAAATTTGACCAGCAATTTCTCATTTTTTGCAGCACCATTTTATTTTTACGGACCACATCACATTTGAAGCCACTTTGAGGGGTCTATATGATAGAAAATTCCCAAAAGTGACAACATTCTAAAAACTGCACCCCTTAAGGTGCTCAAAACCACATTCAAGAAGTTTATTAACCCTCCAGGTGCTTCACAGGAATTTTTCGATTATTTTTAAAAAAATGAACATTTACCTTTTTTTCACAAAAAAAATATATCAGGTTCAATTTTTTTTATTTTACCAAGGGTAACAGGACAAGTTGGACTGCAAAAGTTATTGTGCAGTTTGTCCTGAGTACGCTGATACCTGACATGTGGGGGGGAACCACTGTTTCGGCGCATGGCAGACCTCAGAAGGGAAGGAGCGCCGTTTGACTTTTTCAATGCAAAATTGGCTGAAATTCAGATTGGACGCCATGTCACGTTTGGAGAGCCCCTGATGTACCTAAACAGTGGAAACCCCCCACAAGTGACCCCATTTTGGAAACTAGACCCCCCAAGGAACTTATCTAGATATGTGGTGAGAACTTTGAACCAACAAGGGCTTCACAGAAGTTTATAACGTACAGTGGTACAATTAAAAAATCATATTTTTTCCACAAAAATGATCTTTTCACCCCCAATTTTTATTTTCCCAAGGGTAACAAGACCCTAAAAGTTATTGTGCAATTTGTCCTGAGTACGCTGATACCCCATATGTGGGTGTAAACGAATATTTGGGTGCATGGCAGAGCTCAGAAGGGAAGCAGTGCCATTTGACTTTTTTGGCTGGAATTGAGATCGGACACCATGTCGCGATTGGAAAACCCCTGATGTACCAAAACAGTGAAAATCCCCCACAAATGACACCATTTTGGAAACTAGACCCCCCCAAAGGAACTTATCTAGATGTGTGGTGAGAACTTTGAACCAACAAGGGCTTCACAGAAGTTTAAAACGTATAGCCGTACAATTAAAAAATCATATTTTTTCCACAAAAATTATCTTTTCACCCTCAATTCTTATTTTTCCAAGGGTAACAGGACCCTAAAAGTTATTGTGCAATTTGTCCTGAGTATGCTGATACCCCACATGTGGGGGTAAACCACTATTTGGGCGCATGGCAGAGCTCGGAAGGGAAGCAGCGCCATTTGACGTTTTTGGCTGGAATTGAGATCGGACACCATGTCGCGTTTGGAAAGCCACTGATGTACCAAAACAGTGAAAACCCCCCACAAATTACACCATTTTGGAAACTAGACCCCCCAAGGAACTTATCTAGATGTGTGGTGAGCACTTTGAACCCCCCAGTGCTTCACAGAATTTTATAACGCCCGGGCGTGAAATTAAAAAAATTGTATTTTTTCCACAAACATGATCTTTTAGTCACTGATTTTTTTATTTTCCTAAGGGTACCAGGAGAAATTGGACCCCAAAAGTTGTTGTCCAATTTGTCCTGAGTACGTTGATACCCCATATGTGGGAGAAAACTACTGTATGGGCACACGTCGGGGCTCAGAAGGGAAGTAGTGACGTTTTGGAATGCAGACTTTGATGGAATGGTCTTCGGGTGTCATGTTGCTTTTGGAGAGCCCCTGATGTACCTAAACTATTGAAACCCCCCACAAGTGGCCCCATTTTGGAAACTAGACCTATGGAACTTCTCTAGGTGTGTGGTGAGCACTTTGAACCCCCCAGTGCTTCACAGAAGTTTATAACGCCCGGGCGTGAAAATAAAAAAATCGTATTTTTTCAACAAACATGATCTTTTAAACCCCATTTTTTTTATTTTCCCAAGGGTACCAGGAGAAACTGGACCCCAAAAGTTGTTGTCCAATTTGTCCTGAGTATGCTGATGCCCCAAATGTGGGAGAAAACTACTGTATGGGCACACGTCGGGGCTTGGAAGGGAAGTAGTGACGTTTAGGAATGCAGACTTTGATGGAATGTTCTGCGGGTGTCATGTGCATTTGGAGAGCCTCTGATGTACCTAAACTATTGAAACTCCCCACAAGTGACCCCATTTTGGAAACTAGACCCCCCACGAACTTATCTAGATGTGTGATGAGCACTTTGATCCCCAAGTGCTTCACAGGAGGTTATAATGCCCGGGCGTGAAAATAAAAAATTCATTTTTTACACAAAAATGATATTTTTGCCCCCAATTTTTTATTTTCCTAATTGTAACAGGAGAAATTCGACCCCAAAAGTTGTTTTGCAATTTGTCCTGAGTAGGCTGATACCCTCTATGTGGGGGTAAAACACTGTTTGGGCGCATGGCAGAGCTTGGAAGGGAAGGAGCACCATTTGACTTTTTCAGCGCAGAATTGGCTGGAATTGAGATCAGACGCCATGTTGCATTTGGAGAGCACCTGATGTGCCCATACAGTGGAAACCCCCCAATTCTAACTCCAACCCTAACCCCGACACACCCCTAACCCTAATCTCAGCCCTAACTCTAACCCTAGCCCTAACCCAAGCCCTAACCCTAGCCCTAATCCTAACCCTAGCCCTAATCCTAGCCCTAGCCCTAACCCTAGCCCTAACCCTAACCCTAACCCTAATGGGAAAATGGAAATAAATACATTATTTTTATTTTATTATTTTTCCCTAACTAAGGGGGTGCTAACGGGAGGTTTGATTTACTATTTATGGCGTTTTTTATATTTGGCAGCTGTCACATGCTAAAAGACGCTTTTATTGTAAAAATAGTTTTTGCATCACCACATATTGAGAGCTATAATTTTTCAAATTTTGACCCACTGAGTCATGTGAGGTCTTATTTTTTGCAAGACGAGCTGTCGCTTTTATTGTATCATGCTTGGGCACGTGACATCTTTTGATCGCTTTTTATTCCGATTTTTGGGAAGCAGAATGAGCAAAAACCAGCGTTTCATGAATTTCTTTTGGGGGGTGCGTTTACACCGTTCCGCGTGTGGTAAAATTGATAAAGCCCTTTTATTCTTCGGGTCAGTACGGTTACAGCGATAACTCATTTAGGTCTTTTTTTATGTTTTGACGATTTTATGCAATGAAAACAATTTTATATAAAAAATTATTATTATTGCAACGCTTTATTCTGCGAGCTATAATTTTTTTATTTTTTCATTAATGATGCTGTATG